>NW_001854774.1:0-1658 GCF_000209125.1 Entamoeba dispar SAW760
TTTTACTTTTAATTCACAATTAAATACTAAGATTTCTCTTAATATTCTCGTTTATTAATAATCACTATAAATGAAATAATTCTCTTGCTCTTAATAATTTCCTATATTACAAATTTCAATACAATCTTATTAAATATACTACTTATATATCTAATCTTTTTATATTTTTATTTATAATACATTCTACTATTTTTCTTATAAATTATCCGTTCACATATTACTCTTTCAAGCTCTTTTCACTCTTTTTCCAAAGTTCTTTTAAGTTTTCCTTCACAGTACTTCTTTGCTATCAGTTTTCCTGTAATATTTAGACTTTGATGAATACTATCACCTTTTCGATTTATACTTCCAAATAAATTTACTCTTTTCTAAACTATATTCTTTTCAAAATATATTTAAATTGACGAGGCTTTCACTCTCTCTGGCTCAGCATTCGTTCTGAATTCAATCTAAATTATCTCTTTTAAATATAATTTTTCTTTTAGTTACACTCTGAATAATTTAAGACTAGCCTCACACATTGCTGTATTCTTCTAACCTTTTTACAATTATCCATTTTTATCAACTTGGTCTTTTTCTTTTTCATTCGCCATTACTTAAGAAATCATTGTTATTTTTTCTTCCTTCCCTTATTGATATGCTTAAGTTAAGGGAGTCCTCTTACGATACTCAAATCTTTATTTATTAACTCACTTATAGATATCTGGTTAAAGCTCTTTACTTCTTCTCTCTTTTACCCACTAGCTACTTCTCACTTCTACTAATATTTGCTTTTAATATACTCTTTTATTTTGGATATTGAATATCATATATACCTTGAAGTTCATAAGTATACTTTCAAGCATTCAAAGTTTGGATATTCACATTTTATTGTTCCTATCACTTATCGCAATTCATTGCGTTCTTCATCGCACAGGAAACTAAACTATCCAAAGTAATATTTTATTATACTTTTTCTTTCTTCTTATATTCTAATTCCTTTTATTCTTACTTTTATTATTTTCTTTGTAGATTATCTTATTCTATAAATTTCTTGTTTTATTTTAAAAGATTATTTCTTTTCTTTTAATGATCCTTCCGCAGGTTCACCTACGGAAACCTTGTTACGACTTCTCCTTCCTCTAAATAAGGAGATTTAAATCCATTTTTCTATCTATAAGACAGAATCCTAGAATTTCACCTCTTTATTCAATCGGTAGGAGCGACGGGCGGTGTGTACAAAGGGCAGGGACGTATTCATCTCGAGTTAATGACTCGATATTACAAGGAATTCCTCGTTCAAAACAAATAATTCCAATCATTTATCCCTGTCATGTACGTTCTTTTGAGTTTTCCTTAACTATTTCAATCTCGGTACACCACTTACTATCCCTACCTATTAGACATAGCCTAATAAATAAGGTGTAAAAGATAAAATGCTCTCTAGTAACTCCATTGTAGCGCGCGTGCGGCCCAAGATGTCTAAGGGCATCACAGACCTGTTATTGATGAATGCTTCCTTTTTCTTTTTCCCACGTTAAAAGAGTTCTAATCGAAATTAGATAACTAACAATTAAAATAGGACAATTGAAATGTGTCCCTTTAAGAAGTGGTACTTACGCACCTGTTCTTGCGAACATTTATGTCTTATAGGCAGAAAACTAATTAATAGGTTTCAG
>NW_001854773.1:0-1379 GCF_000209125.1 Entamoeba dispar SAW760
GGTTGTCATTTAGTCATCCCGCACAAACCCGAAGAGATGCCGCTGGCGCATCTGGGTAAAGTGCTTATTCCGTGGCCGAACCGGATCGCCAACGGCTGTTACCGCTATCAGGGGCAGGAATATCAGTTACCCATTAATGAACATAGTTCAAAAGCCGCTATTCACGGGCTGCTTGCCTGGCGAGACTGGCAAATTAGTGAATTAACCGCCACCAGCGTTACCCTGACAGCTTTTCTGCCGCCCAGTTACGGCTATCCGTTTATGCTGGCTTCACAAGTTGTTTATTCGCTCAACGCACACACGGGTCTTTCCGTTGAGATCGCAAGCCAGAATATCGGCACTGTCGCAGCGCCTTATGGCGTGGGTATTCATCCTTATTTAACCTGCAACTTAACATCTGTTGATGAATATCTGTTCCAGCTTCCGGCAAACCAGGTTTATGCCGTCGATGAGCACGCGAATCCGACAACGCTTCACCACGTTGATGAGCTGGATTTAAATTTCACGCAGGCGAAAAAAATAGCCGCGACAAAAATCGACCACACCTTTAAAACCGCTAATGATTTGTGGGAAATGACCATTACCCATCCACAGCAGGCGCTTTCGGTAAGCCTTTGTTCCGATCAACTCTGGGTGCAGGTTTATAGCGGTGAAAAATTACAGCGTCAGGGACTGGCAGTTGAACCTATGAGTTGCCCGCCTAACGCCTTTAATTCAGGTATCGACTTATTATTACTGGAATCAGGAAAACCGCACCGCCTGTTTTTTAATATTTACGGACAGAGAAAATAACTTGTATTGATTAGCAGTCAAAATCATTGAAGAACATTTCACTCGCTAAAGGCAACATTATGTATCTTCAATTTATTAAGTTAAAAACAGCTCAGCTTCTGTAAAGTTTTTATATATCAGTTTTATGAGAATCATTTTACATAAGCCTGTAATAACAGGAAGGCAACAATCTCGTTCTCAACTCTATGGAGATTAGTTATGGATACGCCACGTCCACAGTTATTAGATTTTCAATTTCATCAGAATAACGACAGTTTTACCCTACATTTTCAACAACGTCTTATTTTAACCCATAGCAAAGATAATCCTTGTTTATGGATTGGCTCAGGTATAGCGGATATCGATATGTTCCGCGGTAATTTCAGCATTAAAGATAAACTACAGGAGAAAATTGCGCTTACCGACGCCATCGTCAGCCAGTCACCGGATGGTTGGTTAATTCATTTCAGCCGTGGTTCTGACATTAGCGCCACGCTGAATATCTCTGCCGACGATCAGGGGCGTTTATTGCTGGAACTACAAAACGACAACCTTAACCACAACCGTATCTGGCTGCGCCTTGCCGCTCAACCAGAGGACCATATCTA
>NW_001854772.1:0-1309 GCF_000209125.1 Entamoeba dispar SAW760
ACATGACCTGAGCAAAGATCAACAAACATGAATATAATCTCTAATGCAAGTTCCATCTCGAGTGTTATAGTCATTTCCAAAGACTGACAATTGTGGTAATTTACCTACTAAAACTTTTGTTATAATTGGCATTAAATTTGTTGGAATTCCTAATGGATTTTCTCCAAGTAATCCACTTTTATGTGCTCCTATTGGATTAAAATATCTTAATAAAATTACTGATGCTTCTTTGTGTGCTTTACTAAAGTCAGTTAAGATTTGTTCAGTCATTGCTTTAGTTTGACCGTATGGATTTGATGGTTTTTGTAAAGGTGTTGTTTCTTTTACTGGCATAACTTCAGGCTCTCCATAAACAGTTGCTGAAGAAGAAAAAATAATTCTCCAAATTTGGTGTCTTTGCATAGAATCTAGTAAATTCAAAACTCCATTCAAGTTATTTCTATAATATTCAATTGGTTTAGAAACAGATTCCCCTACTGCTTTTAATGCAGCAAAATGAATAACAAAATCAACCCTGTGCTTATTTAATATTTGATCAATTTCATCAATATTAAGTAAGTCAGCTTTATAGAATGTAATTCTTTTTGGGTCTGCTTTCGTGATTTGAAGAATATGTGATATAACTGTTTCATGTGAATTAGTTAAATTATCAATAATAACCACATCATATCCAATTTCAATAAGTTCAACAACAGTATGACTTCCAATAAATCCTGTTCCTCCTGTAACAAGAGCAGTGGGTGCCATTTGATTTTTGTTTAGCGATTGAAACAATTTAGATTAAATAGTTGTATGCTTAGAAACTTTATAACTAAACGATAGTTTAATAATAATTTAATTATAAAATAAAATTATTACATTGTGTAACTTAAAAGAATAGAGTCTTCTATGAGAAAGTTAAAGTTGTACGAAAAGATATTAACGGTATTACAACTAACTTATTTATTACTTTAAAGAAAGTCAACAATTTTAACAATTTTATATAATATCATTAATTTATATTTTGATACGTTAAATTAGAATGCATCAACTCATTTCTACTACTATTTTAATTCAACTCTTATAAATAACTTGCAAAGGACTTCCAATAGGTAGTTCTTATGAAATTATTGGTATTAGTATTAAATATGGTGGATGGAAATTTTCTAATGAGAATTATATAGAAATAAATAATAAACATTGTTTAAATTTTTCAATTTCGTAGAGAAGTTTATTTCAAGAGATTTAATTAATCGTATTGTTCTAATTATTATATGCTCCCATTAAATGGTTATGTTGATGGGAGAATGATTCTCCTAGTTTATCTAGA
>NW_001854772.1:1409-4243 GCF_000209125.1 Entamoeba dispar SAW760
TTTGTTATTTTAAATCCAATAAAAAATAAATATTGTTTCAATTCTGTCTTTCATTCTTTGTTTTTCTGTCATTTTTTTTGGGATGAAATTCTGCTATTAATTCTGTTCTTATAATATCATTAAAATAAACACCAATCAGACAAACTGTTAATCTAAAATTGTGAGCAGTTTCTTTTTCAAATTGATAAATAGAAAACTTTTATTTTATATGATTGGTTTAATATGAGAAGTATAATACAACAATAATAATTAAATATTCACAAGTTTTGAAGTAATTAAATGAATAATCAAAATAAAAAGATGTTAATGAAAAGTTAATGAAAAAAGAAATAGAGTATAAAAGAATATTTTAATAAGATTATATTAATGCTAATTCAGATTTGTTTATTTTTATCATATAAAAAATAAAAGAAATTTATGAATTTAAACAAAACTCATTTCAACAACAGTATAACTGGATTTTGATTAGAAAATATTATTTTTGATTTTTTTTTATCATTTTTTTCTACAAAAATTCAATCATTTGATAAGTAAGATACACCAAATTAATCAAAATTATGATGATGCAAAGATAATTATAAGATTAAGAAAGTGATAATATAAAAGATAAAGGGTTGTGTATATATTACATTAAGAAAGTTAGAAACAAACACATTTTCCAATTTATAAGAGAATATTCATAAAAAGAATGTAAAACATATCATTTAATTTGTTATAATGAAGAATTAATAATATAGAAATATCATTCTGTAATGAAGATCTTGTAGAAATTCAAATAAAAAGATATACAAAAGAATAATCATAGAAATAAAAAATATAAAAACTAGATATAACAAGATATAGTTCATTAGTTATTATCTTCATTAATGTACATTTAAAACAACAGAATGGAAATAAAATTATAATAGATAAGGTAAAACTTATAAAGTAATACAAAAAGAAACAGAATAAATAATGAAGAAAAAATAATAAACTCGTCTTAATTAATAAAGATTAAATACTACTTAACTCAAAATCAAATAAATAGAATTCAAAAATAAAATAAACTAATTGAGTTAAATTTATTTTTACCATTAATACGTTTTAACTATATTAACACTAACCACATTATATTTTCTATTTGTATTTGTTCATTAAAAAAATATAATAATAAAAGGAATAAAACAAATAATAAAAAATGTGATAAAATACAGTAAGAAATGAATAAAAAACAAATAAATTATAAATTAAAAACAAATGATGATAATTTAATGTAAATAAAATAATAAACATAAAATGAAATAAATAAAATAACAAATCAAATTGAATGAATAATAAAATCAATACAAATAAATAATAAAATAAGAGAATAAAATGAAGAATAATCAATAACAATTCATCATTCATTAAATATAAATAATAAATAATAGTTAATATAAATATATTATTATAAATGAAATTGATATTACAAATTAAATATAATAAATATACAAATTAATAAAATAAGAGAATATAAAGAGAATATAATAATAAAATAAGATATATTCATTCTTATTCTTATTTTATATTAGATGATATTTTATTATTTTATATTTGTTTATATTGTTTGTTTATATTTTATTATTATTATTATTATTTATTGTTGTTTATCTTATATCATTTATTTATTATATGTTGTATTGTTATTTATCATTGTTAATATGAAATGAATAATAATGAATAAATATAAAATAAGAATAAAAAGATATAAGAATATAACATAAATAATAAAATAAGAAATACATAATAAATATAAAGATAAAAGAAGAAGAATAAAATAAATAAATATAAAAGAAGTTAATTAAGTATTAATAGAACTTGTGTCTATTGTTCCTGGCTCAGGGGAGACTAATCCCGTCCCTGAGTCTTCGTCTTGTAGTTCAACTACATATGTTTGGTTGTGATCTCCACAGTGCTCCATGACGTCCATCATGTTTTTAATTACAAGGTTTTTAATTTCTTTAGTGATGTCAATTTCGATTTTTAATTGTTTGATTAATTTAATACTTTCCGCATTTACTAGCCCATTAATCGAAATTACTACTGCAATTATTTTGACATCCTTTAATTTCTCTATTTTCATCACCCTATCTTTCAATTCTTTATACATATTTCTTTTCTTCCAATAGGCTCCATTAATATTATGATCTGCCACAATAGTCATATCAAATATTAGACCAGTTTTATTCTTTTTATTTAGTACATATATGTCTGGTCTTTTATGATATAGTCCATCACTTTTTGGCATTATTTGTTTGTTCAATATCATAGTGATGTCATTGTATTGGAACACTGTTTCATATGGGGGTTTTTTGTATTGTTTATTTCCTGTGTATTTTCTTATTAACCCCTCCCATATGATAATGCCAATATTGTCATGTTTCTCAATTTGTGATTTCTTATGACCAATACAAGATAGTAGAATGTGTTCTACTGTGGCTATCTTGTCTTTACAAAGTGGGCAGTACTTTAATCTTTCATTTTTTAATATTTTCGCTTTCCTGTACCCACTAAATATTGCTCCATCTTGCATTTTAGTTAATTGGAGAAATGCATTTTTCTTTATATTGATGGACTTCCATGCATTGATTGTAGTAGTTTTATCTACCCCTTTTGACTCGAACCATCTTCTAAAATGTCCACTTGTTTGATGGGACTTCCATTTTTTGATGTATTGGTCGGTCATTAATTTCTTTATTTTTACTACTACCTCTTTTTCTTTTTTATTTTCAATCCCTTCATTTATTATTTCTTCTATTTTCGTTTCTGGGATTTTATGACCTAGGGCTTTTTTAATTCTATTCCATATTCATTTC
>NW_001854772.1:4343-11120 GCF_000209125.1 Entamoeba dispar SAW760
TTTACTACTGATGCTGAATATCTGAAGATGGGTATTACTTCAGTATTAATTCTTGTAATATAACTTCTATTACTACTTTCATCAGTATTTATCTCTTCCATTTTCTTCATCATCTTTTCTTTGATGATTTTACAATTGAAGGTATCATTAATTTCATCTGACTGCCATACTCCTAAATATTTATACAATTCCTCTCCTTCAATTATTGGGATGTTTTGCATTCCATCTGGTATTTTATTAATGTTCTTTAATACCATTCCTGATTTATTTTCATTTCCATCCTTATTCCACTTATTATTTGTTTAATTTCATTGTGGATTGTTCCCATTTCTTCACTACTTTGTGTCATTATTCTCAATTCATCCATATACAATGTATGGTTTGCTTTTGGGAACTTCTCTTCTATGATTTGAGAAATTACATTCATTTGGATGATGAAGAGTAGAGGGGATAAGGAATCACCTTGTAAAATTCCTCTCTTCAATTTAATACATCCTAGATATTCATTATATTTATATCCTATGAATATCTTCCATCTGTTCATCATACTTTCTACAATGTCTATGATGACTCCCTCTACATTAAAATATTTAAGTGTTTCTATTACCCATTCATGATTTACTGATTCATATGGTTTCTTAATATCATAATATGACTCTACATATTTTGTGTATTTCTCTTCTTTTTACTGCTTTAACATATAACTATTAATTAATCCTTCTTTAGCAGCAAGAGATTGCAGTTTACATCCCAATTGATTTTTACTAATTTTTAGTGATTCACTATTCATGTTAATTCTATTGTGAATCTTATCTTTCAATATGGAGGTAAATACTTTCATTATTACATTTGTACAACTGATAGGACGATAATTAGTGACATCGTTCCTATCACCTCCTTTGTAGATTAATATAGTTCTTCCACTTACCATGTCTAGAGGGATGTTTTCATTGAAGTTTAACCATTCATTGAAGATATTAAGAATGGAATCTCTTGATGATGACATTCTCTTCTAATAATACCCATATATAGTGTCAATACCTGGTGATTTCCAATTACTTATTTTCATCAGGCTTAGATTTAGTTCATCCAATGTGATGATGACACTATCATAATTTCTGTATCTTTCATTCCACGAGGTGATTTGTTTTATTTTCCAATGTTCCTTATTTAATACCACCTGTGTTTCATATAACGATTTCAAATATTCTAAAGTAATATCGTTATTTGGGTATATTTCATTTTGTGTTTCTTCTTTATTTTAATTTTCTTATTAGAATCAAACATGATTTTATTTGTATTGACTCTGACATTTTCATTCTTATTAAATTTAATTCTTTCTTTAATCATCGTCATCATATATTTTAGGTACTTTATTCTTTCTTGTGCTTTCATTTTAATTTCATCTGCATCTTGTTCCTTTAATCTCATGATGCATTTTATTCTGTACCATTTCCTTCCCTTGACTAGATCTTCTAGTCTATTTATTTTCCTTAGGATTTCTTTTACTTCATCAAATTTATCTCCTATAAATTTATTTTGGAGATAGTAATGCATACACATTGAAATCCTTTTCATATCTTCTTGCAGATTTTCTATTCTCCTGACCATACCCATTTATTATTTATTTCTCTTATTAATTTATCTGCTTCTTTCCTTTTCCAGTAGTAATTAATATTTACACATTTATCTATTTTCATTCCTTTAACTTGAGTGATGATAGAGTTAAGATATTCATCATCAATATCAGTAGAGTTATTTTTTATGATAATGTTTTTTATTATTGGATTACACTCTACTTTCCCTTCTATGATTGAGTTCACTTTCATTTTGATATATATTTTAGTTGTTTCTTTTATTTTATGTGACTTTTTAATATTATTAATGTATTCTTTCTCATTATTTACATTATTATTTATTACTTTTATTATGCTTTCTATTTGTTCCCATCTTAATTTCTTATTTAATTTCTTATTTAACCAATTAATTGCAAAACAATACAACACATCAATTAAAATTCTATTTGTTTGATTTGTTGTGTTTTCTTCTCTTCTTGATTGATTATCATTTCTTGTTTTTTGACACTCAGTGTTTTGCTCTCTTCTTCTTCTATTTCCATAATTGTCTTTTTCATAGGGGTAGTTTGGTTCATTTGTATTGTCCCAGATGATGATGTTCTCAGTATTGGTTGTGTATTTATCACTAGAGTCATTGTTTTCTTCTTCTTCAGTTCCTTCTGGGATAAAAAATTTTCGATACTTTCTTGTTGGTTTGATATTAATTGTTTTTGTTCTTCATTTTCTCTTTGTGTATGGTCTAATTCTTCTTTTGTTATTTCTGCAATCTCATAGTTTTGAATCGCACTTTTTTGATATACAGAGATTTGATTTTCTTTATCTCTTATGTTCTTCTCTAGCAGCTCAGCCCTCTTCTCCAGCTCATCAGCCCTCTTCTCCAGCTCATCAGCCCTCTTCTCCAGCTCATCAGCCCTCTTCTCCAGCTCATCAGCCCTCTTCTCCAGCTCATCAGCCCTCTTCTTCTCCAGCTTAGCACTCTTCTCCAGCGCATCAGCCTTCTTCTTCTCCAGCTCAGCACCCTTAAGGACTTCGTCCTTCTCTTTCTTCAGCTTCTCATAGCTAGCTCGGAGGGTTCGGATGATTTCATCCTTACCTCCTAGTTCTATGATCCTTCTACCATTTGCTTCATTTATTTTTCCTTGTAATGTATTATTTTCCTCTTTTAATTTAGAGTTTTCTTTTCTTATTTCATTACATGTATTCTGAATATTGTTCATTTGTGTTTGAATCTTTTCTATTTCTTCTTCAAACTCTTTCCTGACTGTTTCTCGTGCTTTTTGAATTATTTCATCTGAAATGGTTCGTTCTTCTTCCATCTTTTTTGTTTGAAGTTCTTTAATAGTTTCTTCTAATTCTTTAATTTTATTTTGAAGTGTGTTGATTTCTTATTTGTTGCCTTCTTCTTCCTTTTTCTCTTCTTTATCTTGTGTTTTCCCTTTATTTTCTTTTTCATTTATTATTCTTGCAGCTTTACATCTATCATTCATTTCTTTGATTGGATTTCTGTTTTTGATTTCTTCTTCGATTGTTTTAATATCTTCACTTTTCCAATCTTTTGTTTTATCTTTGAATTCTTCTTTGTTTTTCTCTAGTGTTTTTTTCTTCCTTATTGAATATACTTCTTGGAGAATATTATACCATTTCTTTACCTTCATACTTTTTAAGTATTTCTGAATATTCTCCTTTTTCCCATTTTCTTGTTATTCTTTTAATTTTCTTTTGAATTTCTTTTGTTGTCAACCATTTAGGTTTCTTATTTGTATAATGTTTATTACCATTATACTTGCCTTGTTTTTTATTTGTTTTTCTTTGTGTTCTTCTTTTCCTAAACCCTTTTTTCCTGTTATTTCTTTTATCATAATTATTATGCATTTTATTGCTATTGAAGTCCTTTCTTTTCTTTGAACTTGAATATCTGTTTGTTGTTTGATTTTCTTTACAAGACTCTATGGTATTACTCAGTAGCCATGGCAACAAAATTTGTTGTATATTCTGTATTGATAAAAGGATCTCGAATAAAATAAATAAATATAAAAAATAAATAAAAAGAAATAAAAAAGAATAAAATAAATATTTTATTATATTTTTATTTATCTTTTATTCTTATTTCTTTTTATTATTTATTAAATTAACACATTGGGTGTGATTATTTCAAATGAAATAAAATAAAACCAGAATGAAATATGAATATTTTTATATTCATCATTTCATTTATTGATAGATGAAATGTTCATATTTATTTATTGATTTTATTTTATATTCTTTTTTATTTTTATATTTCAAATAAATAATAATGAATAAAAATTATTTCATTTCAATTACAATAATTCGTTGTGGTGTGAAATATTCTGGAAATTGTTTTCCACAAAGTGCATTTGTCATTCCTTTATATTCATATGATTGTTGTTTACAATATGAATATGTTTTCTTATTTTCAACATAAACAGCAATATCATATCTATTATATCCAAATGCAAACAAACAAATATTTGATTGATTATATAACCAAAATGCATATTGTGGTTCTTTAATATCAAATTTCATCATTCCTTTTATTCTTCCTTTTGATTCTAATGAAAATAAAAATGCATTTGGATCATATCTAAAACTAGCAACTTTATCAATTTTCACATTAACATATCCTCCAAATTTATTTCCATCTTCATCTTCAATAATAATTATTATATGTTCTTTACTTATTATACTATATCCAAACGTTGATGTATTTTCATTCCAGTTATCAATATCTGAATCAAATAGTATATTTCCTATTTTTCTATTTGTCCATTCTTCTATTTGTTGAATTTCTTCAATTGTGATCATTCCTTTCATACTTTTTAATTTCTCTTCTTCTTCTTCTTCTTTTATCTTCTTCCTCTCTAAATAATCACTATAATGTGTTTCCCATTCTTCTTTCTTCTTATTAAATTTTGTTTTAATATTGTTAATTTCTTCTTCTAATGGTTTAATTTTATCTTCCATATCCATTTCTTCCATGTGAATGATTTTCTCTATTAGTTCATTCTTAGCTTTATTAACTGTTTCTGAATCATCATTACATTCTTCTATTATTTTGTTCATTTGATTCTTAATTATTTCTATTTTATTAATTGTTTCTTGTCCTTTTTCTATTACTATTCTTCTTCTTCTAACTACTTCATCAATTCTATCAAATATTCCTTCTCCTCTTTTAATAGCTTGTTCATATGTTTCATTATCTTGTTTCTCAAATATTTCATTTTTAATACATCCTAAATAATAATGATAATGTTTAGTAGTATCATCAATTGATTGTTGAATATTTGGAAGTGTTTCTACTACTTCTTTAATTAATTGGTTATTTATTACTGATTCCATTTTAATTTAATTAATATCAGATTAAAATAATAAGATGATTAAATAATTAAATACTCACTTATAATATTTCATTTTATTTATTATTTTATCATTATATTATTTTATTCCATATTTTCACATAATAAAATGTGAAATAAAATAATTTATTTTTAATCTTCAGTTTTCTAAAATATTATAAAAAACGAAAAATCAAAACTAAAAAATAAAATGAACAAACATCAAAAAAGATATAAATTAGTTGTATTTGGAGCATCGAGAATTGGTAAAACTAGTACTATACTTCAGTTCATTGATGGTAGATTTATTGAGACATATCAACCGAGTGGAGATGAGACATATCAAAAGACAATTCAAATTGATAATAAAAGAGTAGAAATAGATATCAGTGATGTTTGTGTTAGCGAAGAGTCTAAAGGATCAACTCATTAGTATATAAGAACTCGAGATGGATTTATATTAATGTATTCGATTACTTCAAGATATTCATTTGACTTAATACAAGATATTCATAATGAAATTTATAGAATAAGAGATAAAGAAATGAACGAACACATCCCATGTATCATTGTTGGAAATAAAAGTGAGTTAACAGAGGAAAGAGAAGTGGGAACAGAAGAAGGAATGAAGTATTCAGAAAGTGTTCAATGTCATTTTATTGAAAGTAGTGCTAAAAGAAATGAAAACATTAATGAAATATTTGAAATAATTACAAAGGATGTTATTAAATATAAAGAAAATAACAATCAAATAGAATCATCTAACGAAGAAATAAAACAAAAAGGATGTTTTATTGTTTAAATTATAAACATTAATTGAAATAAAGATATTAACAAATAATGTTTTAAATGAATATAATAAATGAAATATAAAGAATTTAGAATAAAAATTAAATGAATTATCATAACAATATTCTTTATATCATTTTTAACTAACTAAATCATTAAATAATACATAATCATTCATTTGTAAATAATTTTAATGTTTTATTTCACTATTCTTTGAACTTAATTATTCTTATTTTAATTATTCATCTCTTATTAATTTTATTTATTGACTTTATGTACATTTAATCTCTTCATAATTGATATAGTTGTTATTTCTTTATTAAATAAACTAATAAAATGTTTTTAGAATTGTAATATATAAATTATATCAAAACAAATAACAAGATAAATAAGTGATGATAAATAAAGATATATGAATAAAAATGATATTCAATTAATAATCTATTATTCTCTCTTCTCTTTATTCAATACTCGTATTAACATTAAATAAAAAATATTCAAAACATATCAAATCAAATGTTTAATTTCTATTCATCTTATTCATACAATGACAAAATATGATGAAATTAATAATAAAATAAGAAATAATAAATAAATAAAATGAACAATCAATAATAAAGAGTATTTATTGATAAATCAATATGTTTAATCAATCATCTAATAATGTTTTAATTGATAATACTACATATTTTATAATGAATCTATTGATTATTACAAGATAAATTGTATTAAATATATTGTAGTTGTTAATAAAGAAATTGAAATAATATAAATTAAATAAGTAATAATTAATGAAATAATTACATTACATCAATTAATTAATATATAATTCAATAAAAACAATATAATTAATGAAATTACAAGTATTTAATAATAAAAACATCAAATTGTTTAATAAATGATAATTAATTTAATAACAAGTCAAAAAGATCAATAACCTAATAAAATTAAGTTATAAACGAATAGTACAATAGAATTAGAAGATAATGAATAAAATAAAATAATCATTTCTCACTTTTCATAATTTCTAATTCTGAAAATATCTAATTATTAACATG
>NW_001854771.1:0-1102 GCF_000209125.1 Entamoeba dispar SAW760
CAGTGATAATTCAGTATTCAGAGAAGAATTTAATCAAGAAAGTAATGATGCCAATTTGACTGTACTATGATGCAACTCATCATACTGCTACTGTATTTCAAATAATATAGTAAATATCAGGAATTAAAACTTCGTTATAATAAAAAGTTAGCTAAAGAAGAAGAAGAGAGAAAAAAAGCTGAACAGAGAATAGGTTTTGATATAAGAAGAGGTGGAGTAATGATGGGTGATCTAGAAGGAGAATATGATAGCGATGATTAAATAAACGTTTTTTTTAATTCAAAGACTTCAATTCATTATTTTTTGATTGTTAGAGAATGATTACTCATTTCTGTGAAGAATCTTTTTCATTGTTGCAAACACAACTAATCCAACAAATATTAATCCTGATACTATTACTACTATTAATGCTGAAACTAATTGACCTGCTTTTAATTTATCTTCTTCTAATTTTAATACACATTCTTCTTCTTCTAATTGATAATTTTCATATGAATTACAAATACATTCTTCTCCATTAAATATTTCTCCTTCTGAACAAATAGTAGTGTTGATGTAATATCTGTTATGTTTTCTATCACATCCTACTTCAGATATTATGTTGTATTTTGTGTATGTTTCACATTCTTTATCTTTATTAATTTTATGTGCAAATCCAACATATGTGTTAGTGTTATTTATAAGAAGTGTTGATACAACTGTTCCTTCAGTTTCATTTGCAACACAATAATTCTTAAATACAGTTACTGTATATCCTGTTATTCTTTCTAATTTAAAATCAGCAGTACATTCAGATGATGGGATATGAATGTATTGAAGGGAGTTGTTAAATGAATCAGTGATTTGATTTAAATCAATTGTTTTGTGTTTGTTTTCTATTTGGATAGTGCATAATTTATCGGCATAAGTGGCAATGGATAATACTAATGCTGGTTCATTAAACAAATATTCATAATAATTTCCATCATAGTAAGTGCATTTGTTGATCGGGAAATAAGTGAACGAATGGAAATCATCAACAACATAATATTTGTCAGCAAACACACAAAGAAACAATAATAGGGATAATATCATCTGTTGATTTGATGAATAATAATTTATA
>NW_001854770.1:0-1001 GCF_000209125.1 Entamoeba dispar SAW760
CCGGCGATGGAATTTTTTAGCATTAATATAAAGTATAAGTAGTAATAATATAAAGTATAAGTAGTAATAATATAAAGTATAAGTAGTAATAATATAAAGTATAAGTAGTAATAATATAAAGTATAAGTAGTAATAATATAAAGTAAAGGTAGTAATAATATAAAGTAGATAAAGTATAGGTAATAATAAATAGATAGTAATAAGAAAATAATAAATGAGGAAGTATATAAAGAATATAAATATAAACATATATACATATATACATATATACATATATACATATATACATAATAACATAATAACATAATAACATAATAACATAATAACATAATAACATAATAACATATATAGTCATATAGTATAATAGTCATATATAGAATAACATAAGATGATAGGATTAATAAGAATAAAGATATCGATACCGACCATAGCTCAGTTGGTAGAGCGGAGGACTGTAGTTGTAGAATAGAATTCCTTAGGTCACTGGTTCGAATCCGGTTGGTCGGATCAGTTTTTATACTAATACATAGGTAAAGAACTAATATACTAATACATAGGTGTACAAGTAATATACTAATAGATAAAATTTTTATACTAATAGTAATAGTAATAGTAATAGTAATAAATAGGAGTTTTATACTAATAGATAAGAATAGGTGTGAAAAGAAATAAATAAATATATATATATATATAAGGATGTATATAGGAAAGTACATAGACATAAATAATAATAAACATAAACATAAACATAAATATAAATATAAATATAATATAGAAGAACATAATAATAATAATAATAATAATAATAATATATAATATATAATATACATATAAAGAAATATAAACATATAGATATATACATAAGCATAGAGTAATAAAGTAAAAGATAATATAAGTCTAATAAGTAATATAAGTAATATAAATATAATAAGAATAAAGTCAAAGTCGCATATATACATGGTATAGTAATCCCATTGTGGTGTAGTTGGTAACATACAAGC
>NW_001854769.1:0-1952 GCF_000209125.1 Entamoeba dispar SAW760
TTCAGTGTTCCTTCTACTATTTGCTTCTTTTATTTTTCATTGTAATGAATTATTTTATTATTTTAATTTAGAGTTTCTTATTTCATTACATGTAGTTTGAATATTGTTTATTTATGTTTGAATCTTTTCTATTTCTTCTTCAATCTCTTTTCTAATTGTGTCTCATGTTTTTTGAATTATTTCATTTGAAATGTTTCGTTCTTCTTTTTTGTTTGAAGTTCTTTAATAGTTTCTTCTATTTCTTTAATTTTATTTTGAAGTGTGTTGATTTCTTATTTGTTATATTCTTCTTCCTTTTTCTCTTCTTTGTCTTGTGTTTTCCCTTTATTTTCTTTTTCATTTATTATTCTTGCAGCTTTACATCTATCATTCATTTCTTTGTTTCGATTTTTGTTTTTGATTTCTTCTTCGATTCTTTTGATATCATCATTGTCCAATCTTTTGTTTTATCTTTGAATTCTTCTTTGATTTTCTCTAGTGTTTTCTTCTTTCTTATTGAATATACTTCTTGGAGAATATTATACCATTTCTTTACCTTCATACTTTTTAAGTATTTCTGTTTATTCTCCTTCCTCCCATTTTCTTGTTATTCTTTTAATTTTCATTTCAATTTCATTTATTGTTAATATTTCTTATTTGTATAATGTTTATTATCATTATATTTACATTGTTTCTTATTTGTTTTTATTTGTGTTCTTCTTTTTCTATTCACTTTTCTCTTGTTATTTCTTTTATCATAATTATATGCATTTTATTGCTATTTCATTCTTTCTTTTCTTTGGACTTGAACATGTTTGTTGTTTGATTTTCTTTACAATACTCTATTACATTACTCAACAGCCATGGCAACAAAATTTGTTGTATATTCTGAATTGATAAAAAGAATTATCCAAAAAAAAAGAAAATAAAAATAAAAATTATTTTTTTTGAAAATCTTAAAATTATACTAAAAATATTTATTTTTATCAAAATACTAATTTAAGAAAAATAAAATATGAATAGTAGATTATTTAATATGATATAGAATTTGTTATTTAAAAATAGAAATCTTAAAAATAAATAACAAAATAAAAAATAAATAACAAAAAATAATTATAAATAGATATTTCAAATTTTTTTTATCAAAACTATAAATAAAATAAGAAATATTCTATTATTAGTATTG
Organism: Entamoeba dispar SAW760; assembly: GCF_000209125.1. Taxonomy (NCBI): domain Eukaryota; phylum Evosea; order Mastigamoebida; family Endamoebidae; genus Entamoeba; species Entamoeba dispar. Next base: position 1,166 of record NW_001854769.1, read on the forward strand.
AATAAAAGTTGATTTTATCTGTTTTATTAAATTTGGTTTTCTTCTTAGAACAAAAACTGTGACCAAATAAAGTTCATTGACTTATAAGGTAACAAATCGGTAAAAGCTGAATCTGTTTTTCAATGTTATACCACTATTTAATTGAACTGATTGATGGATTGTGAATTTCTGGAACAATCATTTTTTTTTCGAGATTATTGAATAACATTGATACATAGTATTTAAACACTGAACATTGTCTAATTTTCATCCAAAGAACCAAGATGTGTACTAGTAATGAAACTGTTAAACAAATTCAATACGGAAATGTTGTTAATGTTTGTGGTGAAGTAATTTGTTATTGTGTTATACCTTCTCAACAAAACTATCTCTTTCAAGTACCAAAATATATAGTAGAGTCACAGAGGATTCCTTTAACAGGAGTGTATTTAATACGAAGTAATCAATGCCAGAACGCAACCAGAATAAAACAATATAATAACTTAAAGAGTAAAGAAAAAGAATTAATTAAAAGGGCATATACAGTAAGCTTTTTATCCTGGTCTTTGTTATCATGTGGTTGTGAAATTCAACTTCAGAAGTGCAAGAAAAGATCTACTAAGATAAATCCTTTTGTTATTGAAAATGTTATCTATAATGGAGAAATAATATTTGATATTGAAATATTTAAATCTCATATAGATGCACAGTTATCACGTCAAACAATTGTTAATGCAATGAACTATGAATTAATTTCTTTGTTGAAACAATTTGGATGTGAGATTAACTACAAGACAAGAGGAAAATC
>NW_001854768.1:0-1620 GCF_000209125.1 Entamoeba dispar SAW760
ATTATCTTTATTATATAATATTTAATAATATAAATTTAATATCATCTAATATTAATAAATAAATAATATAAATAAATAAAAAGATGAAATTATAGAATGAAAAAGATAATATAAATATTTTATATTTAATTATCTTAATTCATATTTATTATTTTATATAATATTTATTCTTTTAAATATTAATTCAATTTATATTTTTATCAACATTTTATATAATAATAATATCTATAATATAGATGATATAATAATTATACAATAAATCTAATATTTTGTAAAATCAATAATAAATATATCAAATCAACAAATAATTATTAATATAAAAAGAATGAATAATAATAAATGAATATATTCAATCTATAATTAATTCATTGTTTTACATAATTACAAAATCTGATGATATTTAATTAACTAAATATTAATATAATAATCAATTATTTCTATTCATTTATCAAATCATTTATATTGAATGAATCTTGTTTCTCATATAATTACATAATAACAAGAAATGAAGAATAAAAATAAGAATAAATAAAATAAAGAAAAGAGAATAAAGAAGATGAATAATAATAAAGAAAATATAATAAATAATAAACATAAAGAAAAGAGATAAAGTAAGTAAATAATGAAATAAAACAGAATAATAATAATAAAATAATGATAATAAAATAAAATATAACGAAATACAAAAAGAAGAATAAAAAAAATAAGAATAAAAAGAAAATAGAAATATATAAGAAAGAAATAATGAAAGAGAAATAAAAAGAAAGATAAAAGAATTAATAGAAAATATAATAGAAGAAGAAAAATATAATAAATATAAGAACGAATAATAATAAATAGAAAATATATATAAATAAGATAAAGAATAAAAGAATATAATAAAAAGAGAAAATATAAGAGAATAAAATAAATAAAAAGAATAATATAAAAGAATTAAAAAACATAAATAAAACAAAAAGAAATAAAAAGAAATTAAATAAGAAATTAAGAAAAAAGAGAATAAAATAAAGAAAGAAGAACATCATAAAGAAATAATTAATAAATAATTAATTCAATAATTAATTGATTAAAACATGAAATAAATAAAATAAAGAATAATAAATTAATCAAATTATAACATATAAGAATAAATATAAAGAAGAATACTATAAAGAAGAATAAAAAAAGAATCAAAATAAGATATGTAGATATGTAGTATAGATTATTCATATAAATTTTAAAGATAAATAAATAAAATAACAATAAATAAATATAATAAATAAGAAAATAATAAAATAAATAAATCATAAATTAAGAATAAAAAAATAAAAGAAAAATAAACATAAAATAAGAAAGATATAATCATTAAAATAATCAATTTATTACTTCTATTTATTATATTTTCATTATCAAAACAATGAAATGGATATAATGAAATAATTGAAATAAATAGAATATATAAATGGAAAGAATATAAAGAATGAAATGAAATAATAGAAAAAGAAAATAAAGATAATATTAAAAGAATAAAATATTAAATAGAAACATATTTAATTAAATATATAATAAATAATCAATCACAATCAACAAATTGAAATAATTTATAAGAAAAGTCAATATTGGAACAGAAATAAATAAAAT
>NW_001854767.1:0-12247 GCF_000209125.1 Entamoeba dispar SAW760
GGAAATGTCGTGAAAGGAATCATTTCTCCTGCCAATGATTATATTTGGAAAAAAGGACTTCTTTCATCAAAACATCGTGTTGCAATGTGTCAAGAAGCTGTAAAAACATCAAATTGGATTATTGTTGATGATTGGGAAAGCACCCAAAAAGAATACGTACGCACATACAATGTATTAGCCCATGAAAGAGAGGTGTATGGGAATGATTATGACATTTACTTTATTGGAGCAGATGATTTAATTCCAAATATGATGAACAAAAATTGTTGGGACCAAGTCTTATTAGAAAAAATCGTTAATGAATTCGGTATTGTTTTCTTTAAACGAATAAATCCTAATTGCTCTGAACAAATCAAAAGTTATCCATTATTTGCTCGTCATTTAAATCATATTTTTATAATACAATCATTTCAATCTCAACATAGTTCAACATTAGTTCGTCAACTAGTAAAATCAGGAATGAGTATTAAGTATTTAGTACCTGATAGTGTTATTAATTATATTACAGAACATCAACTTTATCTTGAATAATTAAAATACTTTTTGTTTTATAAAACTATAATAATTATTTTATTTTATATTAACAAACTATAACAAAAGGTCAATAAATAGATATATCTGCAATTGGGTTTTCTTTATGCAGAGAGGTGGTTCTCTCATCTCTTTAATACGGCTTTCTTCTATCACAGAGTCCCTTTCCAATAATTTCTCCATAGAAGGTTCTTAAAAAAAAGAGAAATAAATAAATTAAAAAAAATAAATTGATTAAAATATGTTCTTTTTTTTTTGAAAAGAAAAGAAGAAATCCAATTATTTAAAACTAGAATAAAAATAATAAAAAGTTAAAAGAAATAATAAATGGATATTTTTGATTAGTCATCTATTATTAGTTTATTTATATATTATTCATTTTATGATATGTTTGTAAAAAAATAATATTAAAAAAAACCGAATATAACAATATAATAAGAATACACGTTTTAGTATTTTTCCTCTATTGCATAATTATCATTGGATATGAAATCAAATTCTGAGAAAGCAACTTCTTCTATCTTTTGACAATAATCATCTTCTGTTTCACCACTACTTTCTTGAACAGATTCAAGTTGATATGTTTGTTGTTGTTGAGTATCAAGAACCAGACTATGAAATTTTTCATCAAATTCATAAAATGAAATAAAATGAGTATCTTCAAAGTTAGACTCTTTTGTACAATCTATACTACCAATAAATATTGTAGTAACTTTATTACTGTTTTGAAAAAAGATAGAAAGTAGTTTATGTACTTTCATTCCAATAGTTTGTTCAACAGTTTCTCGTTTTTCAGAAATGAATCTGTTTGATTTGGAATCAAACATTGGAAGAGAAGAAAGTCTTTTACTTGTTAATTTTTCAGTTCCAGTAGCAGATTTAGTGCACTCTACCCTAACTTTAGGATCAACTAAATTTTTTCTTTTAAACATTTCATTAAAAAGATGCATTAAGATTAATTGATTACTTCTCATTTTTGCACTTGTTTTAAGATTATCAAATTTGTTTTCTTTTGGATCTTCAATCATAAATCCATTCTTGTCAAAATCTAATTTACCGTTAGTAACTGAATAATTTATTCCATCATCAAATATTGTTTTTCCATTCTCATCAAGAATTTTTTTTATTGGGAAATATGCCAACATCCTTTTTGATGATCGTTTAGATTTTGTAATAAGAAATTGCCAATGGAATGATTTAATTGAAGTATAAATACATGCACCTAAATACTGGTATAGACTATTTGTTGCATTTCTTCTTGTAAGGGCTTGTTTAGAGGTTGTTTGCACTTGCATTTAAATTTAGTTAAAGTTTATTTTTCCCTTTTTAAGATTTTTTAGTTATTTTGATTAATACCTAATTATAAATAATAATTTCATTTTAAAATCATTAAGTAAAAATCATTATTTAAAAAATTTAATTTTAAGATCCTTTTATCAACGCAGAATATACATTAAATTTTGTTACCATAGCTGTTGAGTAATGCCATAGAGTCTTGTAAAAAAAAATCAAACAAGACACAGATATTCATGTTCAAAGAAAAGAAAGGAATTCAATAGCAATAAAATGCATAATAATTATGATAAAAGAAATAACAAGAAAAAAGGGTTTAGAAAAAGAAGAACACAAAGAAAAACAAATAAAAAACAAAGTAAATATAATGATAATAAACATTATATAAATAATAAATATAAATTATTAACAATAAATGAAATTCAAAAGAAAATTAAAAGAATAACAAGAAAATGGGAGAAAGGAGAATATTCAGAAATAATTAAAAAGTATGAAGGTAAAGAAAAGAAATGGTATAATACTCTCCAAGAAGTATATTCAATAAGAAAGAAGAAAACACTAGAGAAAAACAAAGAAGAATTCAAATAGAAAACAAAAGATTGGAAAAGTGAAGATATTAAAACAATCGAAGAAGAAATCAAAAACAAAAATCCAATTAAAGAAATGAACGATAGATGTAAATATGCAAGAATAATAAATGAAAAAGAAAATAAAGGGAAAACACAAGATAAAGAAGAGAAAATGGAAGAAGAAGGCAACAAAGAAGAAATTAACACACTTCAAAATAAAATTAAAGAATTAGAAGAAACTATTAAAGAACTTCAAACAAAAAAGAATAAAGAAGAACAAATCATCTCAAATGAAATGATTCAAAAAACACGAGAAACAATTAGGAAAGAGTTTGAAGAAGAAATAGAAAAGATTCAAACACAAATAAACAATATTCAAACTACATGTAATGAAATAAGAAAACTCTAAATTAAAATAATAAAATATTTCATTACAATCAAAAATAAATGAAATATAAAATATAAATAACACATAAAGATGAAATCATTATTTTCTTTGTTAATTATGAGATGAAGAAGAATGATGATGATGTGTTGAAGAAGAACATAAGAGATAAAGAAAATCAAATCTCTGTATATCAAAAAAGTGCGATTCAAAACTATGAGATTGCAGAAAAAACAAAAGAAGAATTAGACCATACACAAAGAGAAAATGAAGAACAAAAACAATTAATATCAAACCAACAAGAAAGTATCGAAAATTTTTTATCCCAGAAGGAACTGAAGAAGAAGAAAACAATGACTCTAGTGATAAATACACAACCAATACTGAGAACATCATCATCTGGGACAATACAAATGAACCAAACTACCCCTATGAAAAAGACAATTCTGGAAATAGAAGAAGAAGGGAGCAAAACACTGAGTGTCAAAAAACAAGAAATGATAATCAGTCAAGAAGAGAAGAAAACACAACAAATCAAACAAATAGAATTTTAATTGATGTGTTGTATTGTTTTGCAATTAATTTGTTAAATAAGAAATTAAATAAGAAATTAAGATGGGAACAAATAGAAAGCATAATAAAAGTAATAAACATTAATGTAAATAATGAGAAAGAATACATTAATAATATTAAAAAGTCACATAAAATAAAAGAAACAACTAAAAGATATATTAAAATGAAAGTGAACTCTATCATAGAAGGGAAAGTAGAGTGTAATCCAATAATAAAAAACATTATCATAAAAAATAACTCTACTGATATTGATGATGAATATCTTAACTCTATCATATTCAAGTTAAAGGAATGAAAATAGATAAATGTGTAAATATTAATTACTACTGGAAAATGAAAGAATCAGATAAATTAATAAGAGAAATAAATAATAAATGGGTATGGTCAGGAAGCAGAATAGAAAATCTGCAAGAAGATATGAAAATGATTTCAATGTGTATGCATTACTATCTCCAAAATAAATTTATCTCCTATAAATTTGATGAAGTAAAAGAAATCCTAAGGAAAATAAATAGACTAGAAGATCTAAACAATGGAATAGTACAGAATAAAATGCATCATGAGATTAAAGGAACAAGATGCAGATGAAATTAAAATGAAAGCACAAGAAAGAATAAAGTACCTAAAATATATGATGACGATGATTAAAGAAAGAATTAAATTTAATAAGAATGAAAGGGTCAGAATCAATACAAATAAAATCATGTTTGATTCTAATAAGAAAATTAAAATAAAGAAGAAACACAAAATGAAATATACCCAAATAACGATATTACTTTAGAATATTGGAAATCATTATATGAAACACAGGTGATATTAAATAAGGAACATTTGAAAATAAAACAAATCACCTCGTGGAATGAAAGGTACAGGAATTATGATAGTGTCATCATCACATTGGATGATTTAAATCTAAGCCTGATGAAAATAAGTAATTGGAAATCACCAGGTATTGACACTATATATGGGTATTATTGGAAGAGAATGTCATCATCAAGAGATTCCATTCTTAATATATTCAATGAATGGTTAAACTTCAATGAAAACATCCTTCTAGACATGGTAAGTGGAAGAACTATATTAATCCATAAATGAGGAGATATGAACGATGTCACTAATTATCGTCCTATCAGTTGTATAAATGTAATAATGAAAGTATTTACCTCAATATTGAAAGAGAAGATTCACAATAGAATTAACATGAATAGTGAATCATTAAAAATTAGTAAAAATCAATTATGATGTAAACTGCAATCTCTTGCTGCTAAAGAAGGATTAATTAACAGTTATATGTTAAAACAACAAAAAGAAGAAAAATACCCAAAATATGTAGATTCATATTATGAAATTAAGAAAACATATGACTCAGTAAATCATGAATAGGTAATAGAATCACTTAAATATTTTAATGTAGAGGGTGTCATCATAGACATTGTAGAAAGTATGATGAACAAATTGAAGATATTCATATGATATAAATATAACGAATATATTTGATGTATTAAATTGATGAATTTTATAATGTGATTCATTATCATTTCTACTCTTCTTCATCAAAATGAATGTAATTTCTCATTTCATAGAAGAGAAGTTCCCAAAAGCAAACAATACATTATATATGGATGATTTGAGAATAATGACACTAAGTAGCGAAGAAATGGGAACAATCCACAATGAAATTAAAGAAATAATAAGTGGAATAGGGATGGAAATGAAAATAAATCAGGAATGGTATTAAAGAACATTAATAAAATACCAGATGGAATGCAAAACATCCCAATAATTGAAGGAGAGGACTTGTATAAATATTTAGGAGTATGACAGTCAGATGAAATTAATGATACATTCAATTATAAAATCATCAAATAAAAGATGATGAAGAAAATGGAAGAGATAAATACTGGTGAAAGTAGTAATAGAAGTTATATTACAACAATTAATAATGAAGTAATACCAATCTTCAAATATTCAGCATCAGTAGTAAATTTGAATGTAACATAGATAGAATGGATTTTGAGATAAGAAAATATTTAAGAAAGGCAAAATACATTTGTTATAACTCTAAAGACCGTCTATATGTCCCTATAAATGAAATGGGTGAATGATTAATAAACCTAAAGGACGAATATTTTAATGAAATAATTAGAACAATAATGTACTAATGTACAAGAGTGAAATAGGAAATAACATAATAGATAGATGGTATTCAAAGAAATGAATATTGAATATAAATAAAAAAAGAATAAAACATAAAATCAAAGAAATAGAATAAATAATAAAAGAAATGACTAAAAATAAAAATAAATAAATAAAATAATGATAAATAAATACATTAATAAATTGAAATCAAACAATTGGATATTTTAGAATATTGATTGAATCAAAATTTATAGATAAAACTACTTTAATCAATAAATTGAAGTCAGTCAATATTAAGAAAAATTCATTTCTTCAATTAACTAAAATACAAGATGAACCAATATTCAATATGTACAGAAAAGATAAAATATTAAAAAATGAATAAAATACTATCCACTTTGTAAATAAAAGATATTCACAATAGAACACATTCTATTATCTTGTATTTGTCATAAGAAATCACAAATAGAAAAACATGAAAATATTTGTATTATCATATTAGATAATAAGAAAATATAAATGAAATCATCAATATGAAATCAATATATGAAACAATGTTCCAATATAATGACATCACTATGATATTGAACAAATAAATAATATCAAAAAGTGAATTACAATATCATAAAATAACAGATATATATGTACTAGATAAAAAGAATAAAACTGGTCTATATTTGATATGAATATTGTGGCAGATCACAATATTAATTGAGGGTATTTGAATAAAAGAAACATGTACAAAAAATTGAAAAATAAGGTAATGAAAACAAAGAAATTAAAAGATGTCAAAATAATTCCAATAGTAATTTGGATTAATGTGATAATAAATATAGGAAGTATTAAATTAATTAAACAATTAAAAATCGAAATTGACATCACTAAAGAAATCAAAAACATTGTAATTAAAAACATGATGGACGTCATGGAACATTGATTCTACCATAACCAAACATATGTTGTTGAACTACATGACGAAGATTCATTGACGGGATTAGTCTCCGGTGAGTCAGGAACAATAGACACAAGTTCTATTAATACTTAATTAACTACTTTTTATTTAAAAAATTTAATTTTTATAGTCTTTTTATTATAAAATCATTAAATTTAAAAATTTCTGTTCAATCCAACTAACACTATTTACTGTAATGAAGACATCACAAACGCAGATTGTTTTTCTGCTTCTGGAATAGAGTTTGTTATTTCATTTATCTTAGTTTGAATTGATTCAGCAATGTCCTCATTCACATGAATGTAAATCATAGCTACATCACTATATTTCTTTATAACAGCTTTACATGACTCTGCTGGTTCGTTGAAAAGTGCATTTTTAATCTGTTCAATTAAATTTAACTGTTCTCCTTCGACACAAACAACTAATACCTTTTGGTCTATAAAATAAATAACAAGTTGTATTTCTTTTATTTAAATATAATAAACAAACCTACTTTCTTTGAAATTGGTTTTTCATTTCTGTCTTTACTTTTTGGTGTGAGGACTCGTGAACGAATAGAAAATGGTTGTGATGAAATAGATAATGTATTATTAAGATCTAAAGATAAAAATAATTGGTCTTTGTGATGATTTCTTGAACTAGAGCAATTCGACCTACACTTATCAAATGTAAATACTTGTCTTCCATTAACAATTTTTCCTTCAAGGAATTTTTGATTGCTTGAAACACCAACCTCAATAACTTTTCTTCCTTTAGAACAAATAGTACATTCTTTGACTTCATCAGTAGTTCTTACTTTTAGTACTCTCATCCTTAGTCCTGCATATAAAATATCTTCTGGTCTAATAGAATTTTGTGATAACCAAAGTGGTGGTGCAGAAAATTCAATTGAGAATGGTACATGCCGAAAGATTGTTTGTGACGACATGTTTAAGACAGCTGTATTTTCATTGAATGACGTTGAAATTAGTTGTGATTCTCCTGACATTTTCTTCTTGACTTTTCGATTTCAAGATTTTTTTCACTTTTTTAATCTCAAAATCTTTATTTTTTCTCTTTTTCTTAGATTTCATAGTTCTTTTTCTCCCGTTTATTTCAATATTTTTCCAATAAAGTAGCAATTCATTTTTTTTGTTAGTCATTAAAATGATTAATAGTTTTTATTTATTTTTAGGAACATAAAATTAAGTGATACAAAACAAAAAAATAACTGATTAATTGATAATTATTTGGTTAAAATCTGTGTCAACAACAACATTCTTAACATGAGAATAAAATTTCTTTACATCTTCAATAAATGTTGGCCTCTTTTTCTTTGTTATTTTACCAACTATGTAAAGGGATAAGAATTCCAATTTCTCATTAACAAGGAAATTGGACTCTTTGAATATAGAATTAGCAATGGTAATTCGAACATTCATTGATTTAATATTTGGGTGATTAGTAAGGTCAAACGTTGTTCCACATAATACTGTCAATGCAGTAACACTTTGTGGAATGAAACCACATTCAGATTTCTTTAATTTTCCAATTTCTAAATTTTGAATTCCTTCTGCAAGTTGGTTTTTGATAGATGAAATAGTAAGAGATGTGAGAGTATTTGGAATACTAAATGTTTTTGGATATTCTCCTATTGATAATGCTTTTAATTGATTATTAAACAAAATGTCATCTTTTTTATCTATATGATAAATAACTAATTTTGTTAATGAAGAAGGACAATGTAATATCGTTGAAAAAGGAATTTCTAAATCTTTAATATTTAATGGAATTAATTTAACATCACTTGTAGTCATTTTTGTAATATTTAAATTTGAAATATTTTCAATTATTCTTTCATTTCCAGGAGTTAAAGAATCACTTAAGTCTTCGAAACAAGTACAACTGATAGGTAATTTTAATTTAAATCCTGGGTTATCAGTTGTAACTTTTGTGACTGTTGTTAAATGTTCAAGGTTTAAATCATAGAGATGTCCTTTTATTTCAAGTGGATAAAAATATTTTACATATTCTTTAGCCACTTTATCACTTTCTAAAAAATTAATAAAATGATTTGCTTGTAATTTTGGAATTATTGGGATAAGAAATTTATACTGTAAAATTTCTTCTTCACTTTCTTTTCCTTCAGTAAATTTATCAGGTAACTTAATAACAAAATTATACACATGGTTGATACAAGTAGGAAGAGATTTCCGAATAAGTTCAATTTTTGTAAAATCTGAGTTATTTTTAATTTCGTAACAGATACAAATTTTAATATTTTGGATTGTATTTAGTAAAGTAATAATAGAACTTATGAGTATCTTTTCATTAATCATTAAATCATATCCAATAATTAGTTGAACGTATTGTAGTGAAGGAAAATTTGATACGTTTTGGATAAATTCAACAAGGTTTTTTGAGTTGAATGATTGTTTTACTATTTCAAGTAATGGCATTGGTCTTTTAAAATTCTGAATAATAACACCTCTTCCAATCATTTTAGGACTTGAAACTGTTTCTGCATCAAAATAGCCATTAGTTATAGAACACTTATTGAATTTAGTGATTTCATTATCATTTAAAAGTGAAAAGTCAAAAGGACACTTAAAATGAATAATTTTAGGAAAAAGGGATCTTGCTAAAGAATAGTAATCAATAGGACTTGAAACAGTTGACATATCAATCACAGGATTTGATAAGATAGTTTTGTACAATCTCGTTATTTTTTTGTTAACAAATTGGAATGTAACAAGATCCCTTTTGAGGTGGATATATTTGAGGACTTCTTTAATAAATGATTCTTCTAGAATAACAACCATAAACCATGCTTTTTAGTTCTTAAAACCTTTTTTCTCATATATTTTTAATTTTTGTATCTTTTACATTCCTTAGAAATACAATCTTTTTTGTTTTTTAGCAATTATTAATTGAAAATTTATTTTTGTTAATAAAACTATTTAATAAATACTGAGGTAATCATTTTTGTAATATAGGAATAAAAAATAATCACAATAGGAAGTCTTGGAAGGTTGTGAGTGAAGAGATTTAATCTTAATTGAATAACAGTAAGTGATAAATTGTCTTAAAATCTAATTAAAAAATAATTTTTTTTAAATAATGTTTTATAACCCCAATCTTTAAAAAACATAATGACTACAAATATTCAAACAAGAATTGACCAAGTAATACACTGTAATAACCAACTTCAGTCATTCTTAAATATGGTAAAATTCTATGAACTATCAAAACGCATTAATTATAAAGAAAAATATCAAAACGAAATTGATCTCATTGCAATCAAACAGTTAAGTAACACTATTGAAGTATTACAACAAGGAGAAGATTCAGTCGATCAGATAGAGTCAGAAAAGAAAAAGATTATTGAAAGTATTGAAAAGACATTAAAAAGTGTTGAGTTAATTTATCAAGAATGCATAAAAAATAGGGAGTACATAATGAATACAAAAATTGAAATGATTAATGCATTAAAAGAGAGAGAGGAGAGTCAACATAATTACATAATTGCAGAAATGGAAAAGAAATTAAATGAAGAAAAATTTAAGTATGAATCTATAAAGAAACAAAATGAAATCAAAATAGAGAAAACTAAGAAAAAAATTGAGGAAAATAAAAAGAAAAATAGAGACAATACAATTTCACTTTATGAACATCCTACTCTTATTTTCAAAGAAAATAACAAACTTAAGAAAATAGAAGAAAACATTTTAAGACAGCCCTTTGATATTAGCATTGATGAAGATAATACTATCCCTTTAAGTACAGACAGTATGAGTCATGGCGATATAAAGAAGTTAATACAAGAGAAGATTTCTTCATGGACCTCTTTCAGTTTTAAACAAGTCATATTTAATAGTGATCAAAACGAATGGATAAAAGGAAGTTGTGTTTTTAATGAAAAAGTATTAAATCATAATAACCTTGCTTTTATTATTACAGATACTAATAAAAATAAATTTGGTGGATTTATTTATCAAAGTGTCTCTATGGAAGAATCTTATATTAGTGATCCTCAGGCTTTTTTGTTCACTATCCAAATCAATAATAAAATAGAGTTTAATAAATTTGATATCACTAACCAACAATATGCGTTTTATTTGACTGGACCAAAAACAAAACGGTTATTTACTTTTGGATTCGGGGGATATGATCTTACTGTTATGAAAAAAGGAGAGGAAGGAAGTAAATGTCATCAACGCACTTACCAATACAATGGTCATTCTTTATGTGGAAGTGATCACTTTACACCTCAACACATTGAAGTTTGGCAGTTTTCTTAATTTTGCAATTACAAGTTACGTAAGAATGGGGTGAATAACCAAAAAGTATAGTTGATTATAGTATTGTCTTAGAAAGAAGTGTCTCTAACCTTTATTTTTCTTTTATTTTTATTTATTATTAAAATACCTTGGTCTAATAACAAAAAGAAATGACTAAGCTTGAAGCTCTTGTTACCCTAAGAACAGTTGTTTAATCACTAGTTTTGGATATTTTAATTCACTCCTTTTTCTATTTACATAAAATTACTTCTCACAATTGGTTTAAAATATTTTATCACAACTCTTTCTTGAGTTAAATCACACACTGAATATGGGTGATTTGAAGACAACAGATAATATGATGAAATGGAAAAAGCCCACAAATTAACAAAAGAAATATTTAATAGAATATGTTTAAAAATAAAAGTAGAAAAGAGTGGGATAATGAATAATATCAATGGTCAAACAATTGGAGAATTAGATGAATTGCAAAGAGTAATTAATGATAATCATTATAAATATCTTGGTATTGAAATATGAGATAAAATAAATATTAAAAAATATTATACAAGATTATTAAATGATATACTCTCCTTTTTATCATCATTAAACACTATGGTTTATAATATTATTAATACAATAAGAAAGATTATTAATGACATAATATAAAAATTAAGATATTGATTCTGTATTGTCAAATATAAATGAAGTGAGTTTGAAAATATAGATAAATAAATAACAAATTTATTAATCCAACTCAAAGTGTATAATAAATATCCATAAAATAGATTATATGTTACAATAAATGAATTATGAATGTGGTTAATGTCAGCACGAGATGAATATTGTAATGAATTAATAAGAATATATTTAAAATATAAATATCAAATACAAGAATAAATGAAATGATAGAGGCAGTAAAAGAGAATCTAAAATGAATAATTAAAAGAATAAAGAGAGTATTTTGTAAGAAGATTAATTTCAATGAATTAATGAATACAATCAAATGAAAGAAAACATGATGTGGACAATGTACTCAGGTTTGTGACAAATTGAGTTAAATGATATTTAAATGAAAAAAATGTGGTGAATATATAAAAAGTATGTTATTAGCTCAAATCTATTAGTATTAATCAATAATTTAGATTATTAAAAAAAATTAAATTAAATTAAAATTATATAATAAAAATAATAATTAAAAAAAAAGAAATTTATAATAATTTATATTATAAACTATAATAATCTATTAATATAAGACTTTCTTAAAGGAGCATGTTAAAAATGAAAAATACAGAAAAATGAAAAGATATTAGATTTAATAGAAATCAACATCACATATAAATCTTTAAAGCAGTATTCCATGAATGCGTATATTAATAAAACCGTTTTTTAACACTACTAATACTTTGAAGATAAAGAAGGTAATAAGTTGAAGATAAATTGAGTTAATAGTGTTATATAAAACAAATAAAATAAAAAGAGAAAAACTAACAACTAAATAACAAATGTTTGGTCTTGCAGAAGCTATACAACAAGGGAAAAT
>NW_001854766.1:0-2230 GCF_000209125.1 Entamoeba dispar SAW760
AATATGATAATAAACAGAATAATAAACAAATAAAATGAACATCAAAACAAGATATAAATATTCACAAATATAATAATTATTCAATTATTCATTATTAATTTGATTGATTTATTCATTTCTATTATAAAATAAAAATAAAATGATTAAAATGAAATAAATAATAGAAATAAATAATGAAATAGATAATGAATAATAAATATATCAAATAATATGATTATAATCAAATTTGAATATAAACATAATGATTAATATTAACATATCAATATTTAATAACAATAATAACAAATATTTTATAATATAAAATGATAATGAAAATATAAAATAAACATATAATGAATAAAATAAATAATATATAATAACATTAATCAATTAAAATAATTAATTCATTTAATATGTTATTTCATATAATTATTTATTTCAATATCATAATATTGATAAATACATTCTCATTTCATATAAAATCATTATTATAATATTAAAATTAAATTAAACAATAATATAAAATGAATATTTTATATATTTATTATATTTATTATGTATATTTATTATTTTATATAAATATTCATATTTTATACATTAAATATCATTCATTAATATTCAAATATTATAATAAATAAAATAAAACAATTATAATAAATAATCAACAAGATATTATTTCAAATTCATTTTAATTGAATTTTCTAATGTTATGATATTTAAATATTCAATTTATTTAACATATTGATTATCATTTATATTTTGTATTCTATATCATTGATTCAAATTGTAAACATTATATTTTGATTTAACATTTATTCTGATATTTGATTTATATATTCATTATTCTTATTCTTTTTATCATCTTCATTTATTTTCATTTCTTTTTGTATTATGATTTGTTGTTTTGTTAAATATTCAATAACATCTTTTTTATTATTTTATTTTAATTTATTGTTTATTCTTTAATTTTCATTTGATGATGTTTTAGATTTATTACAAAGATTTATCATTTGTTGTGTATTTATTTTATTTCATATATATATTATTATTTATTATTATTGTTTTTGAATTATGTTATATCATCATTGAATATTCTTTATTGTATCTATTTAATAATAAAATGTATTGATATTCATTGAATATGATAATATGAATTGATTCAAGAATGATTGAATTATATTTAATGTTAATTTTAATACTTTCTCAATTTGTACTACAAAATGTTTTGAATATATCAAATGAGATTGTTTTAAATTTATAATCATTATATAATTGAATTCATATTTATTAAATTAATCAAATGTATTGAATATGATTTCATCTCAATGATATTCTATGTTTATTCATTTTAATTCATCTCAATTAATTTTTATTTTTGTTTTATTAACAATAAATATTATTGATACTCTATTTTCTCTTCTTTATAATGATTTCTTATTTATTATTCTGTTTTATTTTACTTCTATCATTTGATTTATTTGAATATTTATTTCCTTTCTTCTTATTATCTCATCAAAATGTTCTTGTTTCATTTTCTTCTTGAATGTTGTACAATTTGTTAATCATCTTTATTAACTCATTGTATTATTCTTGTTGTTTCTAATTAATCTGGATATTCACATGTTTTTTGTTATAGTTGATTACATGAAATTCTGATTGATTCATTAAACATTTATTATTTTCATATTTCTAATGTTTCTTAAGATAATTCTGTATGTTCTATTATGAACAATCAATATCATATAATATTGAAATATAACTAAAATTAATATACAATTTCTTCATTTGTATTTTTGTTTCTTTGTTTTTGTTGAATTGGAAAATACAATCAAATTAGATAACATGAGGATGTGAATGTGAGTTTTTAATAGATTATTTCTCATTTACTCATTCACCAATATAATTTCTTTCAATATCAAAACTTTCTTATTATTTATTTTGTTTCTTTAAAATAATAACTTCATTATTTCAATTTATATATTTTTTCACATTGAATTTAAAATATCTATGTTGTTTTAACATTACATGTTGTTATTGATTTTTGTCAATATTTTATTTCATCATCAAATTGTTAAAGAGACATTTATTATTAAAATATTTGAATTATATAGATTATAATAAAATATAATCAAATATAATATGTTTATAGTACAACCATCATTCACATTTCATTCATATTTATGTATACAATTATGAAAATGAGTTATAATTTAGAATATGATGATTGTTTCAATTTATTTAGAATGAAATA
>NW_001854765.1:0-1838 GCF_000209125.1 Entamoeba dispar SAW760
ATATAACCTGAGGATCAATTGTCATAATCAATATCAAAGAAATAATGGTCAGATATCAAATTATTACATTATCATTATATTCAGTAACAATCAATACTATAATCTCAAATAACTATACTCCGAGTAAAAGGAAAATCAACATATAAAATAAATATATAATTCAAAAAGAGTTTTTAATCATATTTATGAGAATAAACAATACAAATGAAGAAGATATAAAAATAAATAAAATATACAATCTTTCAATGAGGATTAATGTTATTAAGAGATGAATATAAATTAGAATTAATAAGAACTATTATGTATTATGAATGGAAATAATGAAATAAGAGAAATGATAAAAATGAATAAGAAATGAATTTAGAAGAGATTTTATAAAACATAAGGTAAAAGAATTAATAAAAATGAATTTAATGAAATATAACAAATTATATAAAATAAGAATAACTCATATAAAATAATAAAATATTTAAATAATAAATATAATGAAATGTATATTAATAAATTAAAATTAAATAATATAAATATTCATTTAATAAAATAATTTGAAAATGAAATGAATGATATGAAATTAACAAGTAGAATAATGATGAATATTAATATAAAAAGAAATTAATATAATTAATTAAAATTAATGTAAGAAAATAGTACATTTGATTAATTAAGAAAGTATTAATTACATAAAATAATAAATTAAAATAATATAGTATTTATAATGATAAAATATCAATAATTAAACATATATTATTAAATTATAATGTATAAATTAATAAACATGATTTAATAAATAAATTGAATGTGATAAATTAAAATATAAAATAAATATAATAAATGATGAAAAAATGGAGAATAAAATAAAAGAGAATAAAATGAAATTAATATTTAATAAAAATGAAATAAGTAGAATCAAAAATAAGAATATAAAATAATGAAGTATTCATAGTATTGAATCAAAAAATAATTAATAAAATTGAATATTTCATAAAAGACTAGATATTTAATATAGAATATAAATAAAACAAATAAGAATAATAAATGATATAACAATAGTCTGATAAAAAGTAATTTGGCATTTACTAACAAACTTGAAATGAATAGAACTCTCTATAAAAATAAGACAAATTAACAAACTAAAAGGAGTAAAAGTAATTCCAGTAGTAATAAATGGATTAATCAATATAACCATTAAGAATGATAAAAGAATAAGGTAATAATTCTATAAGAAGTAATGATAAAAGATATAATTATTATCAACATAAAAGATATAATAAAATACTAATGATATTATGGAAGTGAATATAGAGAAGTACTTCATGAACAAATTATTCAATAGAAAATGAATGATATAATCTCATCTGAGTAAAATGAAATAGATAAATTAAGATTTACTGTTTCTTATTTTATTAATTTTTATTTAATTTAATATAATATAATTAATTTTTTATTTTATTTTAATTTTTTCAATTTTCTTAAATTAGAAATTAATTTTAATTTTTTTCTTTTTATAATAATTTTTTTATGGTACAATTTGACGATAGTGTGATATCATCATATTAAGCATTAAAAGTAAATTTTATTAAGTTGTTTTATATAACATTTATTTGAGATTTTATTTATAGAATATGTTCTATTTTTAGATCATTATAAATATTGTTTTAAATATCATTTATTTTTATTACCTCATATCTCATAATTATTGGTCTCATATCTCTTAATTCCACCTCCAAAATTCAACTCTAATCTTTTAAAGTTCACCTCTAGTATTTATTTAAATTTCCCTTTTAAACAATCTGTTAAATTTTATATATCAACAGTTAATTATTTATTATTTTCATCAT
>NW_001854764.1:0-4600 GCF_000209125.1 Entamoeba dispar SAW760
ATAATGATGTTATTTTAAATAAAGATAATACAAATCATTATAATTTATCATCATTATCTCCTTTTGAACAACAAAAATTAACAAAATAAAGAAAAAGAAGAATCAATTAATAATTGAGAGGTCATTAGAATTTAATTGTTCTTTTAAACTCTTCAAGAGTCTTTACCTTAAAGTCCCTTTCTATAACAAAGTGAGGACCATACTTTGATAAATCAAAGGTATAGGATTGCCTGCATATAAATATTCATATAAGGCAATCACATCCCTTTTGAACTTCTCATTGGCTGTGCCAATGATTACATCCTTAGGGATTCCTTTCATTCTTATCAAATAATCAATGTCCCCATCTTCATTGGTGAGGACATCAAGGTAAGACTTCTTACCTAGAAAGATAGACTTAATTGCCCAACTTTCTTTTCCATTCACTGGTGGGAAGTCAGAATGGAATTGACCTATGTCATTTCCCACTAATTCACTATTATATTTGATATAATAGGATTCTCTCAATTGAACTAATTTATCTTTTTCAATATGTATACTATCAGTATCCTGATAATAAACATTTATGTTATTATCTTCACATAAGTAAATTAATTCATTCATAATCCTTTTAGACATAGAAAGGATCAATACACCAATAATATTAGGTACATAAAATTCATCCAACTGTTTCTTTGTTTGAAGTACCCAAATATCTGATTCAAACAATTGTTCTCCTGATAAAATATCTTCTAAATTTCTTCTCCAATAGGAGAGCATTTTTGTTCTTGTTCTAAAGATTTTTTTCTCTACCATTATAGGTTTTTGTATTGTTTTACCATAACAGGAATTCATTATTAATTTAAATATTACTTCACTTGGATCATGTTCTACTTTCTTTTGTTTTCTTATATTATATATTTCCTTTATCTTTTCTTTGAATAAACTAACTTTTCCCCCTTCCCAATAGATTCCTTCTTTTACTTCATATTCAATTTCTTGATATTTAATTAAATCTTCTAAGTATATTGAATCAACTGTCATTATTGTTGGTTCATTAACATACTGATTAATTCCTTTTACTTTTTTGATGATGATAGGCATTTTTCTTTTCTTATTTACTTTAGTAATTTCTATTGTTACTATAAAATATGAAATAAATCGATATTGTGTAGTTTCATATTGTTGTTCTTTCATTAAATGTTCCAAATACCATTCTATTGGTTTATTCATAACACGTGGAACTCCAGATGGAAGAAACAATCTTGCTACAGCAGAGGGATAAAGACTACATGCGTCAAAATCTACTATTTGACCAACAACATAATGTTTTTTATTTTCTCCTGTCATATTTCTACCCCCATAGATTGCTTTTTTAATATATTCTCTAACATTTCCTGTATACTCGAACAACATGTCTTTAGTAAAACAATTAATTTTAAAGAAGTTATAAGCTAATGAACTCAATGTTGTATAATCTGTACAGTCTAATTTCAAATTATTCTTTACCATTTCTCTATACTTTAAAAATCCTTCTCTAAGTACCATAACATCTCTCAGACAGTAATATTCACAATATTTTTCTGTATTAAAATGATTATCATCAATTTTACAATGTGTTTTATTAATATTTTCTTTAAATTGATAAATCATATCTGAAGACCAATGAGGTACTTCTTTATTCCAACAATTATTTATTACCCCTATCTGCATAGTTTCTTCATTATAATAATTATATGGAAAGATTTCTTTTTCATAATCCCCTTCAAGTTTAAAGAATTGTTTAAATTTGGAGATACTTGTTGGGATTAACGCAAGTGTATCTTTAAAGACTATCTTCTTTCCATTTATTTCAATTGTCATTTTATATATCATCTTCCCCTTTTCAATTATATCATTAATTCCATATTTTGCAAAAAATCTTCCATCATATCCTAAGTTATGGAAGTAACATAAAGGAGATTTAATTGTTTGAATATATTCAATAAATTTTGATGCACAATTTATTCCATAAAACTTTTTCCATATTCCATTTACATCCATTACAATAATGCAAAATGGTTTATGATAATCACTATTTGTAAAGCATTCAAAATCAGCAAATAATATTGTGCTTTCTCCTTCTTTCTTTTTTGGTTCTTCAATTAGTTTTGATTCATCAAATACTAGATTAATATTTTCTGGTGTAAACAGAAAAGAATCATAATATTTTTTCTTTATCATATAATCTCTTGTTATTTCTTCAATTGCCCCTTGTTCTTTTAATAATTCTAAACATTTATTTATTGTAATAAATTTTGTTAATGAGTGTTTATATTCATTTTTCTCTTTTTTAACAACATTAAAATATTTCTCTAAATCTTTCCCTTTTTCATTACAATAATTTATTATTTCATCATAATGTTTTATAAAATATGATGTAATTGGGACTTTTTCATCAATCACATAATGAAAGTTATTCTTCCACCGTATTAAAAACAGATTTATTGTTCTTTCTCCATAATTAATATTATTTATAACAATCTTACTTTTGTTATAATATCGAAGAATAATATTTAATTTATATTCCTTTGCTATAATATCAATTATTTTCTTTGTGACTGAATTTCCTTTTAGCTTTGTTTTAATTTGAGCTAATTCATTCTTTGTTAAAAGTCCACTTTCATGAAGGGAATTGATAAAACAATTTTCAACATTGGTAATTTCTTCTTTAAGATATATTTGATATCTTCTTAAAATGTTTTTCAATGGAGCCCAATGTTCTGTTAAGAAGTAATTAAACAATGCTCCTTCAATTCTTTCTCTTTGTGGAGGTTTAACTATTGATATGATGATTTCTTTTACTATTTTTCCTGGTGGAATATATAATTCACTTTCTTCATCATCATATCTCCTCCAAAATTCTTCTATACCAACATTAAACCCCACACATCTATTAATGAATTCTTGTGGTTCGACATTTTCTAAATTAATAATAAATCGTCGTTGTCGACCACCAAATACAAACTCAACTAGGGGGATTAAGTCATGTTGTTTAATTAATTGACTTATTCTATAGGTTTCCCCTAGCATACCACCCCATACCTGCGCAGTATATTCTAGCCCAAAATCTCTTCTTCTAATAATACTGAATTCTATTTCTTCATCAGTATTATTTTCTCTTGCCAGACGGATTAGATGCAATTCATTTTCTGTAGGTTCTATTCTATCTAGAGTGAGGAAATCTAATGTAACATATTCCTCTTCATTGAGTATTTCCTCTAGAATAGCTTGAACCTCTGCATCAGATAATGTATCATCCGCTGGTTGGGCTATAATAGGTGGGGCATAAGGGGTTTCTTGAGAGGGGTCAGAGGGGGCATTTTGAGGAGGGACAAAAGAGGGGTCTAATTGGGGATCTTCTATTAAAGAAGTAGTACCAGCACTAGCTCCGCTAACTACTCTATTATCAGCAGTACCACCAATAATAGAAGTAGTTCCGTACTCTCCAATAGTGCGGGTATTTCTTCTTTTTCTTTCAAGAGAGGCAATAGCTTCTTCACGTCTTTGACGATATTTTTCTAAGTCAAGACGTCCAGTCTCCCTCTCTCGAAGAAAATCGTTAATTAAACGATTTTCACTGGCTTCTCTACGTTGTCGAACACGATCCCCGATCGTTTCGAAGCCAGAAGATCTATGAGAGTCAGTTTCTTTTCTTTCCAACTCTTCATAGTCTTTCTTTTGCATTGTAATTCGTCGTCTTTGGCGTCGACGACGATTTTCTTCATAATTATTAATTTTAATATTATTATTTCTGAATGACATTGATTGAATGGTTATTTAAGATAAAAAATATATAAAAATTAAATTCAAAAAGTTCAAAAAGTGTAATACTTCATAAAATTGAAAATACAAAAAGTGTAATACTTCAAAATACGAAAAGAATACCTCAAAAGAATGTACCCAGATGTCAAAAAAAGATGAATTCCATATTCTAAATATAAATAAAAATATTGTTATATAAAACATAATCTATTTATATATAAAAGTGTTATATAAAACATAAAACATAGAAATGTTATATATCCCAAAAGGACCAAAATTTCCCACTACGTACTACATGATGCTATCACACTATCGTCAAATTGTACCATAAAAAAATTATTATAAAAAGAAAAAAATAAAATAAATTCTAATTTAAGAAAATTAAAAAAATAAAAATAAAAAAATTAATTATATTATATTAAATTAAATAAAAATTAATAAATAAGAAACAGTAAATCTTAATTTATCTATTTCATTTTACTCAGATGAGATTATATCATTCATTTTCTATTGATTAATTTAATAATTTGTTCATGATGTACTTCTCTATATTCAATTCCATAATATCATTAGTATTTTATTATATCTTTTATGTTGATAATAATTATATCTTTTATCATTATTTCATATCAAATTAAATACAATATTCTTTTATCATTCTTAATGATTATATATTGATTAATCCATTTATTACTACTGGAATTACTTTTACTCCTTTTAGTTTGTTAATTTATCTTATTTTTTTATAAGAGTTCTATTCATTTCAATTTTTTTAGTAAATATCAGAATTACCATTTTATCAATACTATTGTTATAT
>NW_001854763.1:0-13182 GCF_000209125.1 Entamoeba dispar SAW760
TTCTTACTCTTCTTTAAATGACATTTAGAATTTATTAAATAGTGAAAAAATAACATAATGTGTTAAATATAAACAAATGGTTCATTTCTTTTTTATATAGAAAAGAATATGAACAATAAATTCTTGATACTCTTTAATTTGATTAAATAATCATTCAATTTTCACCTTATTTCATTTTTCAAATATTTTTCATATTAAATAAGATTCTTTCTGTGTTCAATTCATTTTCAAATGAATGAAAAGATCTACTGAGTTAAATATTCATTTCACAAGAAGTCATTACATTTCAATAAAAATTGTCAAGATAGAAAATGTATCTCAATAATACATTGTCAATAATTAATTTCAAAGATAGAAATTGATTTTATTGATGTAGTTTAATTTAATGAAAGGGATAATATGAATGGAGGTGGTGATAAGTAAGAAATCGAAATAGTAAAGAAAGAAGTGAACAAGAAAAATAAAGAAAAGAAGAGTGATAAAAAAATAAGAAAGATATAAATAGAGAAGAACTTAGAAAGGAATAGAGAGATGAAGACTAAAAATAAAAATAGGTTTTGATAAATGAAAAAGAACAAGAAGAAAAAAAAAGAACTCAACTAAGAAATAAATAATAATATGTCAATTAAAACAGGATGGGGAATAAAAGAAGGAGGAAGTTGGAAAACATGGAAAAAAAGGATGTTTAAATTAAGTAAAGAGAAAATTGAATATTTTAAAGATGAAGGGATGACAAAAAAAATGGGAGATATTGAAATAAATAAAATTACACATGTATTAGCAGTAGAACAATATAAAAAAAGAAAAAATATAATAAGAATTATTACACCATCAAGAACATATCATATTAGTGTTAATGAAGAAAGTGATAGAGATTCATGGGTAGAAGCAATAAGTGAAATAATTGGAGATAAAAAAGAGAAAAATAAAGAAGAAATAAAAGAAGAAAATAAAATAAATATGGAAGAATTTGAAATTATAAGATTATTAGGAAAAGGAGCATTTGGAAAAGTTATGTTAGTTAAATATAAAAAAGACGAAAAAATATATGCAATGAAAACAGTTGAAAAAGCACAAATAATTGATAGTAATGAAGTAGAACATATATTATCAGAAAAAGTAGTATTATCACAAATTAATAATCCATTTCTTGTTAATATGCATTATTCATTTCAAACACCAACACATCTTGTATTTATTTTAGATTATTGTGCAGGAGGAGAATTATTTAGTTATTTACAAAAACATTCAACAGGATTACCAGAAGTTGATGTAAAATTTTATGCGGCACAAATAATATTAGCATTAGAACATATGCATAGTACAGGAATTATTTATCGAGATATTAAACCAGAAAATATTCTTTTTGAAAAAGATGGATATTTAAGAATGACAGATTTTGGATTAGCAAAAAGTACAAAAAAAAGTACTACAAATACATTTTGTGGAACACCAGAATATCTTGCACCAGAAGTTGTTAAAGGATTAGATTATAATGAATATATTGATTGGTGGGGATTAGGTATTTTAATATATGAAATGTTATTTACACAATCACCATTTTTAGCAGAAACAATGGAAGAATTATATGAAAATATTTTACAAGAAGAACCAAAATATCCAACAACAAAACCAATTACTGAAGAATGTATGAATTTTATTAATAATTTATTAATTAAAGAACCATCTAAAAGATTAACTGATCCTGATCAAATTAAAACTCATCCATGGTTTAATGGATTTAATTTTGATGATTTATATAAGAAAAATTAACACCACCGTATATTCCAAAAATTCAATCACAAACTGATACATCAAATTTTGATGATGAAATTACACAAGAAGAAGTTGATTTTTTACAGGAGTTGAAGTTGTTGCTGATAATAGATTTTTTACAGATTTTACTTACGTACAAAAATAAAAAAAAATACAAATAATATTAAAAATTTTAAATATTATTTATTTTAAATCAAAAAAAAAAAAAAAAAAAACATAAAATAAATAATTTCACTTCATTATTTAATTTTTTTTCTTAATTTTTTATTTATTTATTTAGAATAATAAAATAATTAATAAAATAATATTAATAATATTATTTATTGTATTTGTTGAACATAATAATGTACAATCTAATGATACTGAAATTCCTGATGCTTTTGAACATAATAAATAATTATTACAATTTATTATACATTGATTATTATCATTATTAAATATAATTGTATTTGATGTACATTCAGGATATACAATACTACATGATGTTAAATATGCCATAAATGGACAATATGGTGATTTTAATAATAATTCTTGATGAAGTTCTCTTGCTAATGCATCATTTAATGCCATTTCATATTTTGTATTTGAATAAATTGAATAATGAGGTGATGGACAATAACCAAATGTTTTTGAAGTAGTTGTTATTTGAGAACATTTATCATCAGGAATACATTTAGCAAATGAATCAGTTAATTGTTCACATTTATGAATACATGAATAATAATGTTGTAATCCATTTCTATGACATATAGTTATTCCATTAATATATGTTCCATCATTATTTTCTTTTAATTCACAAAAACTACCTGGATATCCATAAAAACATGAAGATGTTCCTGAACATGTTGTTTTAAAAGGAGTAGTTTGATTACAACCTAAAGGACAAGTAATAGAATAAATTTGATCTCCATTATTACATTTAATTAAATTATTTCTATCACAATAAAATCCATCTTCTTTTTTTAAATCACAATAAGAACCATTAATAATTAATATAATCAAGAAAAAAATAATAAAATATTGATTCATATTTTTTTTTATTCTTCTTTCTTTTCTATTAAAAATTTTTTTTTTTTAATTTCTTATTAAAAGATTAAATATTATTAAATAAATTTGTCTTTTCATTTTAAAATAAAAAGAAGAAAATAATTTAAATAAAATAAATTAATTTGTAATTAATATATTTTCTAAATTATAAAAATCAATAATATTTTTAACCATCATATAATTATTTAAAATTTCTTTTGGTCTACAAACTAATGCCCATTTCATTCCTATAGTAATAAAATCTTTCCATTTTCTTTCTTTATCTTTTTTAAATGAATTACAAATTGATTCTCCCATAATTGTAAATAATTCTCCTAAAATTCTTCCACATTCATCATACATTCCAAAATATTTTAATCCATCACTTAAATCTCCTCCACAACAAAGAATATTTCCTAATTTTTTTGCACATTCTTTATATATTAATCCTTCTTCTTTTTTAATTATTTTATTTGGATGAAACCAATTATTATCTTCTCTTTGATAATAAAAATATTCAAGAAATTCAATATAACTTTCTATTGCTTCTTTTTTTTCTTCATTTCCATTAACTTCATAATATCCTTCTTTTTCTTTACTATTCATTTCTATATATTCAAGTATTCCTCCTGAAAATTGATTAATTTGATTTAATTTTTGTTCATATTCAATAATTCCTCCATTAATTTTAATTTTTTTTCTTGGTGTTTCAAAGATATTATTATACCATTCTTCTAATTGAATATTATTCATTTTTTTATTATTATTATTATTATTTTATATTTTATTTTTAATAGTTCTTTTATTTTTTTTTTTCTTTTTTATTAAAAATTATTTTAATTTTAAATAAAATTTTTATCAATTTATTTTCTCTTTTTTCTTTTAAGCAAAATATGTTAAACTTTTCTTTTTCTTGCTTTGAACTTCTAATATTCCTTGTTGGAAATCTTCATGTTTAATTTCTAATGCTTCTCTTCTTAATGCAATCATTCCTGCTTCAACACAAACTGCTTTTAATTGTGCTCCATTAAAATCTTGTGTAGAACGTGCAAGTTCTTCAAAATTAATATCATCACTACATTTTAATTTTTTACTATGAATTTGTAAAATATGAATTCTTGCTTCTTCATTTGGTGTTGGGAATTCTATTTTTCTATCAAATCTTCCTGATCTTAATAATGCTGGATCTAAAACATCAATTCTATTTGTTGCTGCAATAACTCTAACATCATCTGTTTTACTAAATCCATCTAATTGATTTAATAATTCTAACATTGTTCTTTGAATTTCTCTATCTCCACTATGTTCACTTTCTGTTCTTTTTGTACCAATTGCATCTATTTCATCAATAAAAATAATTGCTGGTGCTTTTGATTTAGCAAGTGCAAACATATCTCTAATAATTCTTGATCCATCTCCAATACTTGATGAAACAAGTTGTGAAGCTGCTAATTTTAAAAATGTACTTTTAGTTTGTGCTGCACATGCTCTTGCCATTAATGTTTTTCCTGTTCCTGGTGGTCCATATAAAAGAACTCCTTTTGGTGTTTGAATCCCAATTTTTTCAAATTTTTCTTTTTGTGTCATAGGTAAAACAATAGCTTCAATCATTTCTTTCATTTCTTTATCTAATCCTCCTATATCATTATATGTTTCTGTTGGTCTTTCAATTACTTCCATAGATTTAACTCTTCCATCATATTGTTGTGGTAATTTTTCTAATATTAAATATGTATCTTTATTAACTCCAACAAGATCTCCTGGTTTAAGTTCTTTAACATCAACAAGTCCTGATACTGGAAGAAATACATTTGATCTCATAGATGTATTAATAACAACTCCTTTTTTTCCTATATTTCCTTTATTATCTAATCCTGATCCATCATCATTTTCTTCTTCTGGCATATCTAATATCTCAACTACATTTGATATTAAAAATGGTAATTTTGCAAACATTTCTATTTTTTCTTTACTTTCTTTATTTTGTTTATTAATAACTGAAAGTTCTTGTCTAATTCTTTCATGTTCATGTCTAATAACTCCTTCTTGTCTTTCCATTTGTTTAATTTCTTGTTTAATTTCTTCATTACTAAGTGAAAGAATATCTGCTTCATTTAATATAATTATTTCTTCTTCAGTGAATCCTTCCATGTATTATATTATTTCTTGAATTTTATAGTTCCACTTTATTATGAAAAGTAATATTATCTCTTCATTATATTTCTTTATTTTTTATTCTTTTTTTTTTTTATTTTTTTATTTTTATTTCCCATACTTCATTTCTTATTTTTTCCTATTTTTTATTTTCTATTTTTTTTGGAAAAGGGTTTCTTTTTTATTTTATTTTATTGATTATTATTTATTTCTTTTATGTTCATTATTATAAACTTCAAATAATTATATATTTAATATGCAAGATAATTTAACTAATACACTTAATATTTCAAATCCTTATTTTATTGTTAAGAAAAAAGGTGTTGAAATATATTATAAAGGAAAAATAAAAGAATATAAAGATGGAATAGATTGTTTTAAATGTGAAACACTTGAATTACTTTTAATTCAAAAAGAAAAAGGAATAGAAGTAATTAATTATTTATTTGAAACATTATATGAAATAGAAATTGAATATATTCAAAATATTAGTATTATAAATGAATTTTTACATATTTTTCAAATGCCACCAGTAATTAATATAAAAGGATATATTAAAGAACCATCAATGTATTATTTAATTAAATTAAAAAAAAATACATATAATATAGGATTTAGTAGAAGAATTAATGGTACACCAATAAGTTGGCCAATAACTACAATTAAAAATAATATTATTTGTATTATTGAAGGAAATGGAATAACATATTATCAATATGAAGAAAATAAAATATGTAAAACATTTTCAAAAGAAAATTTAATTAATACAAAAAGTATTGATAGAGATGAAATTTTAGGAGGAAAAACAATTGAATTTAGTCCATATGATTCAGGACTTGTTTTTAGTATTTTCTTTCCAGAAAGAAATAGATTTCCAGGAGTAATTGATTTATATAGAAAAGAAATTGGAAAACCATGTAAACTTATTAATACAATTTCAGTATTAAATGGAACAAGTGTTCTTTTTAATTGGTGTAAAAAAGGTCATATTTTATTAGCTACAACATCAACTGATTTTGATGAAACAGGACATAATTATTATGGAACTAGTATGTTACATTCTTTATATATTTCACAAAATTCTAATAGTAAATTAATTGAAAGTAAATTAGATAAATCATTATTTAAAACTTCTATAAATAATGTTTTTACTCAAACTCTTATTCAAACTCAAGTTCAAGATGTTTCTTTTGATCCTACTGGTAATTTTTTAGCTATTTTATATGGAACACAACCTTCTAAATTAATATTATTTGATACTTCAAATATGAATCAAATTTTTTCTATTCAATCTTGTTTCTTTAATACAATTTCTTTTTCTTATAATAGTCAATTTCTTGCTATTGCTGGTTTTGGTAATCTTCCTGGTGATGTTGAAATTTATGATACAAAACATTTTAAACGTGTTTGTAAATTTTCTTCTCAATGTACTACTGAATGGACTTGGAGTAATGATAATGCTTCAATTATTTGTGGTCATTGTTTACCAAGAAGACATTTTGATAATAGAATTGAAAGATTTGGAATTGATGGAAGAAAAATTGAAAGAAGAGATGTATTAGTAAAACACATTACTATGTTTGATATTCCTTCAACAAAAGATGTTGTGTTTAAATACATTGAATATAATGAACAAAATGAAATTTTTAAAGTAACAAAAAAAAATTAAATTAATTTTTTTTTTTCTTTATTTAAAAAATTTAATTTTTTTTTTTATTAATTGAATTACATTTATTTTTATTTATTTATAATTTATCTTTTTATTCTTCTCCCATTGCATTAGGAATTAATTGTGTAATTGAATCTAATGGTTTTTTCCCTTCATCTTCATTCCCATCATTATCTTCATCAGAATGATCATCATGTTGATGAAATTCTTTTAAATCTATTTCATAATGAAGTCGTGTTTGATGTGGTGTTTTTCCTACTAAATGTTGACTTATTTCAATCCATTTCTTTCCTATTTCTTTTACCATTTTTAAAATAATTATATCATCTTCAAATGTAAATCCTGTTCCATCTATTGTTGGATCAAGATAATTATAATATCGTTTTTTACATTCTTTTATACTTCTTGTCATTACTGTACTTTGTATTGCTATCCAATTCTCCGTTCCAAATTCTTTTACTGCTTGTATTAATCTTGTATCTTCTTCTTCTTTCCATGCTATTTTTTTTTTTCCTTCCTTTTCTATTTCTTCTTTTATTGGTGGTTTGATCTCTTTGTTTGTCATCTATATTTTTGTAAGTTTCTTTTTTAACTTTTAGATTATTTACTCTTATATTTCTTCATCTCTTTCTTTATTTCTCCTTTTATTCTTTTATCACCTTCTTCTTTTTTATATATTCTTTTCTCATCTTTTCATAAAAAACTTTTTCAAATATATCTTTATTCTTTTTTTTTCTTTTATGTCTTTTTCTTATTTTTTTTTATTATTTCTTCACTTCTTTCTTTATTATTAATTATTATTTGTCTTTCTTCTTTCTTTTTGTTAATTAAATAATCATTTTTCTTTTTTGTTATCCTTTTTGTTATTATTTCTTTATTTATTCTTATTTATTTCTTTCTTGTGTAATCAATTCGACTTTCAAAACTATTTGTTATTTTCTTTTCTTATTTTATATTGTGAGACATTATCTTCATTATGTATTTCATTCATTTTGTAATCTATATCTGTTAATTTTTCTCTATCAGATTAACTTCTCACTCATTATTCTTTATTTAATCATTTGTTTACAATTCATCTCTTTACAATAAATATTATTTGACATTACTTTTATAACTTCATTAATCTTATTTATTCTTCTCCAATCTATTATTTGTATTTTATCATACCTTACTATAATCTCGTTTGATAAAAATTCTTTATTTGTACTTCCCTATTGTTATCTATTTTACATTTACTTCTTTTTCATACCTTCATTATTCTCTTTTACTTAGTCTTGTTTATCTAGAACACTAATCATAACCTAACTCTTCTATATACATATTCTTCAATTCACTAATCTAATCATCAATCCAAAATATCATTTTCATAATATTACTATTCTTTACTAAATGCCTTTGATATACTTATCATAGCATTTATCAACAATAAGCAATAGTTTTCATTTCAATGATATAACACAAACTAAAAAAAAAGAAAAGGGGTGTATCTTTGTTTCTATTAAACACAGACGGTAAATATAAAATGTGTTTATTTATTTGAATGAAAACAAAAGAGGTAATAGAAGTTTAAAAGAAAATATATTGAAATTATTTATGGAAAAACAATAATAAAAATTTAAAAACAGAGTTTTAGTTTTAAAATTCAATTGAATTTAGGAGAAAAAGGAAAATTTTAGAAAATTTAAAAGAGATATTGAAAAGAAAAGGATAAACTGATGTAGCTATACATCATTATTATTTTAATTACAAAAAACACATGAATAAAAATATTTTAAATAAACCAAGTTAAAAAGAAACAAAAAAGATTTAAAATGAATTGATGAAGAAGATAAAAGTAATAATATAATAAATAACATTATATAAAATTTTTTTAAATAAATTATTTAAAAATACTTTAATTTTGAAATAATTTAAAATTTAATAAAAAAATTGGAATCATTTACTTTGATAACGACTAACTATGTCAGCCCATTTATTTTGAAGATCATCAGGGTTGTCTCTATTGGCTTGAATAAGCCTGTTAACTTCCCTTATAATTTCTCTTTTATACTTTTCACCAACAACTTGAATAAGATCTTTCATTTCAGTGTTTCTAATCTTTGAAGCAATTTCAGACGCTTTTTCAACTCTTTCCAGTTGAGCTTTTTGTTTTTCAAAAACACCTAAATATTTTTGAGTATCAATACTTTTACTAGTTGATGTAATCTCAGAATATTTTTCTATTTCTTCAATGCCATTACATTCTTCTATTTCTTTCCATACCAAATCCACATCTTCATCTCCAACACTACAACTAGAGAATAATGATACACCAAATTCTTTTCCAGTGGGTCCATATGTTTTTGGATCCCTTTCACAACACTCACATCCTTTTTCTAGAAGAAAATCAGAAGATTCATCAGCACAAAAACAGCCAACAACTCCTTGAAAGTTGTTTATAAATTTTTGAATACCTAGTTTTAATACATCACTCTTATCTTGAACAGTAAATTCACCAATACATATGTCTATTTCTGACCTTGTGCTTTCATAGTCATACTCTACTTTTTTAAATAAAATTTTGTATACTCCTTGGTCTAATGGTGGAAGTTTAATTAAATCAGATGCTAATTGTGGAGTATTAATTACTTCAATTTTTTGATTGTTTTGAACGCTCTGAATATAAAGTTGATTTGGTTGAATCACTGTGTCTATTGAAACACATTTATTAAAGTCTTCAAATGATAGTAATTCTTTACCAGTCATTCCTTTCCATTCTGTTTTACGTACATACCAACCACAACCTTGTGCATTAATTTTTTTTTGGTTAACTGAAGGTTCACCACTAACACCAACTATTTGTTCAATTTCTCTATTAATAAATGAATTTTTATGTTCTCCACATAAATATAAACCAGTAATTTCTAATTGTTTCATATCTTCTAATTGAGATTGAACAACACAATTTTTTGACGCATCAATAACATTTATAAATTTAATATCTTTAATGATTTGTTTTGTTTTTGTTATTGAGTCTTTAACTAAATCACCTAATACTTTAATAAAATTTTTAAATGACTCTTTTAATTGTTCTTTAGTAACTTCAATAGATTCTCCATCATCATTACTATAATATGTCTGTGTAATATTAGAATCAGAAAATCTATTAATAACATCATAAATTGGTTCAGCAACTTTTCTGTATTTATAGTTCCAACTATCGATATCACTATTTAATGTAACTTCATCGTTATTAATATTAAGAATATTTGCTACTAATGAAAGAAAATCTCTTTGTCCGATACTACAACTTACCTCATTAATTTTAATAGCAACTGTTCTTGAAACAAAATACGTCGTTATAGAAGTATGAAAATCATCTAAATTAACACCTAATATAAGTTTATTATTACATTCATCAGCTTTTGGATAAAACTCTGTTACAGTTGTAGTATACCCTAAAATACTACAACAATCTACAGTAATAATTCTAAGTAATTTCATTTGATTTACTTTACAGGCAATAGAAATAACATCTCTAAATGATTCAAGTGAATTTTCTGGAATTGCAATAATATACTGTAACTCTTCTGAACAATTTAATTGATCTTTAATATGCTCATTCATTTGTTTCATTAATAAAACCCATATCTCATACTCATCTGAAACAATTTTACGACAATTATTATCTTGTTCTATTTTATTTTTAAGGGATCTAATATCTATTAATGATGAAATACACGATTTCTATATTATTATTAAATTATTTGAACTTTTATTTATTTAGTTATTTTTGAACTAACAAACGGCATTTAATGCATCAGAAAAAAAATTTAATTTTCCATCATGAAAAGATATAGCTAAATCTACTGGTCTAATTCTTTCACACGTTGGATATGAGCCTTCTATTACTGAGAAATAAACTTTAGAGTCGTTAATAGTAATACCTACTATTTTACTCATTTAATTAATTGATTTTAGTTCTTAGTT
The DNA here is from genome assembly GCF_000209125.1 of Entamoeba dispar SAW760. Classification (NCBI taxonomy): domain Eukaryota; phylum Evosea; order Mastigamoebida; family Endamoebidae; genus Entamoeba; species Entamoeba dispar. The sequence goes on from NW_001854763.1 coordinate 10,595, forward strand.
GAAAATATATTTGTTCTAATGATGTTTAATATTGATTTTTTTTGGTATTTTCCTAAAAGTTAAAAAATAGTATACTAAAGTTATTTTTTTTTATTTTCTATTTGAAATAAACTATTATTATTCTTATTATTTTTCTTTTTTTAAGTTTATAATTATTATGCTAAAAATACTTTATTAGAATTTACTTTTTAAATTCTTTTTTAATTAATTAACTATAATTTATAACTATTTTATGGTTCGAATGTGGCACATCAGAGATACTATATAGAACCCTATATCCAAAATTTGAATCTCCAGTTATCGTTTGTCATGATGTGCTTTTGGTGAGATAAAGTCCTGATTCAATACTAATTAGTATTATTTATTAATACTTATTATGGCTGATTATTATAGAGTATTATTTATTTGATATAAGATTATTTATTAAGGTTGTAGTGTTATTATTTATTAGGACTCAGGTGTATTTATCAGTGATAGATTTGGGATAAATATATGAGGTACTATTAAGAAAATGGATTCTTTAAGTAGTGTTGATGGTAAAGGAGTTAAATGATTGTCATAGTGTTATTTGTATACTTAACAAAAAATAACATTATAAACAATGAATGTGTTAATACTTATTAACTTCAAAATAAAAATGATGTAATAACTTAAATAATGAACCACTTAATTTGAGCACATTTGAAAAAACTATGTTTCAATAGAAATAAAAGGGTATTGAAGAAATTAATTCCCTCACCTCTCAATATGATGAGAACCTTATCATATGTAATTCATAATTGATTTCTAATAAATATCAATATTTCAAAAATATTCTAAAAAACAAAAAAGAGAGTTCTAAAAATAAGTTTTAAGGGAATTTTTTCTTAAGGTGAATATGATAAAAATAATCCTTAGGTTAACTCCTAAATTATCTACATTCGCTATTATCAACTTTTCAATTTCAAAGGATTGTTATGAAAATGATAGGTCATAATATTAAAGTTGTACTTAGGCTAATTTGTTTTTAATATGAATAGTTTTTTTAATTTAAAGAGTTATATTTTTACTTTAAATATTTTATCTAAGAAGACTATTTTTGTTGTGTTATTTTAAAAAAAAATAATAACTTGGAAAAGTAAAAAAAGATATTAAGGTTTTATGTGAGTGTCATTTTGGGAGTAAAATACCTATAGTTTAAAATAAGTTTTACAGGTTGGGGTTTTGGTTTTGTTCTGATTACATATGTTCCGTTTCTAAAAAAAATGAATAAAACAATGGCATTTAATCAACAGAAGTAAGGTTTGTAAACATGCTTTTTTTCATAATAATGTCCACAGCGCATTAAAGAGTTTTATCAAACTTATTTAATTGTTTATTGGTTAGTTTCTCGTTATTAGAAATGCTTATCTCTTCTTTCCTTGATAAAGGGTATATCCATCATTTTGTTAGTTTTGTAAAACATCTTTTTATTTTTTGTTATTCATTGTTAAATTTTCTTAACTTTTTCAGAGGTATAGAAGATTTTTTTGGAGTTTCATCTTTCTACTAGAATATAAGACACTTAAAAAATAAATTAGAAGAAGAAATGAAGAGGCACCTCAAATTCATATAGGTTAATGTTTTATAGTCATAGGTTGTATTTGTAATTTTTATTGAATTATTGAGAAAAATAAGAAAATTAAATGAATTTTATTAATAAATAATTTTATAATTAATATTATAAGTACTAAGTATTAATTTAGTTTTATTTCTATAATGTTTTAATTAGATTCAATCTTCTTAATAATTCTTTGAAAATACACATGTATTTTGATCATTTATATAACCAAGTTTATTAATTTTAAAATATCTTCCAAATTTATTTCCTTCTAAATCTTCAACAATAACTTTTAGACATTGTTAGTCTATAATTCCTTGTTCAACTACTGAATTATTTTTATTCCAGTTATCAATATCTAAATCAAATAGTATATTTCTTACTCTTCTATTTGTCTATTCTTTTAGTTGTTTCATTTCTGTTTTTTTTTATATTATTTTATCTTCTATCACTTTTCTTTCTTTAGATATGATATAACTTTTTTTATCTTTTCATCACATTGTTATAATAATTTATTTCTTGATTCTTTTAAGAATTTTGTTTGTTTTTTAACTTGAACTAAATATATTTTTCTTTATTTTTTTTCTTTTATTAATCCTCTAATTAGTCTTTTTTTATTTGATTTTCTGTTTGAATATTTTCAAGAATATTTTCTATCATTAAATAATGAACAAGTATGTTTAAATTATTTGTGAGTATTTGATTTCAATTTTCTTGTGTCTTTTATTAATATTTATTTTCTTTTTTCGCTTGTTCTCTCTTTCTCTTCTCTTTTTAATACTTATTGTCTTAACGATTTTATTTCGGTTTTTTATTTTTCTATGATTTCATTCTTTGTACATAACGTTATCAAAAAGACTTCCGTTTTATTTATTTTTTTGTTTTATAGAGTATCTGATCAAGATTATTTAGCTATTCAATGATTCCTCCAATGTATTTGTTTATATATTTAGATATTAGTGTCTCTAATTCATGTAAACGAATTCCTAAATTCTCATTAACAAAATTT
>NW_001854762.1:0-2736 GCF_000209125.1 Entamoeba dispar SAW760
ACCAAAAGAAAAAGATAAAATCACAGAATCATTTAACAAAAAGAAAGAAGAATGGAAAATACATTATAGTGATTATTTTGAGAGGAAGAAGAGAAAAGAAGAAGAAAAAGAAAAAGAGAGAAAAAAACAAGAAGAAGAAGGTAGATTACAAATAATGAGAGGAATATCAATACCAAAACACCAAATTAAACAACTAGAAGAATGGACATCAAGAAGAATATTCAATATACTATTTGATTCAGAGATTGACGATTGGGGTGTTTATACATCAGTATTTGGAGAAAGAATAATAAATAAAGAACATATAATAATTATTATTGAAGATTCAGATGGAAATAAATTTGGAGGATATATTAATGAGAAAATTGATAAAGTAAATAAAGATATAAATGATCCAAAATCATTTTTATTTTCATTAGAAACAAAAGGAAGAATACAAGGAATGATGAAATTTGATATTAAAGATCCTCAATATGCATTTTATTTATTTGATCAACCAAATGATATTTTTTTTGGATTTGGAGGTGATGAAAAAAAACTAAAGGATATTTGTATTCAGAAAGAAAATGATAAAACAAAATCATATTGTGATCCATATTCATATGAATATAAAGGAATAACAAATGCACTTTGTGGAAAACAATATCCAGAATATTTCACACCACAACGAATTATTGTAATTGAAATGAAATAATTTTTATTAATTATTATTTATTTGAAATATAAAAACTAAAAAAGAATATAAAATAAAATCAATAAATGAATATGAACATTTCATCTATCAATAAATGAAATGATGAATATAAAAATATTCATATTTCATTCTTCTTTTATTTTTATTTTATTTGAAATATTCACATTCAGTGTGATATTTTATTAATTAAAAACTAATAAAATAAGTATCAGTAGATCTTGTTTTCTCTATTTCACTTTGCTCAGGTGAGATTACATCATTCACTCTACGGAGTCTTGTCCATGAGATACTTCTATATCTCTATATTCACCTACATGATATCCACAATATTTCATTAAGTCTTTCATGTTTATAATTATTATATCTTTTACTATTATTTCATATTGAATTATTACACTTTGTTATTTTATCATTCATACTGATTCTTTATTGATTAATCAATTTATTGTTATTACCACTGCAATTACTTTCATTTTAGTTTATTATTTTGTATTATTTTTCATGGATAAATCTATATATTTCAATTTTGTTAGTAAATACTAGAATTATCTTCTTATCACATATTATTGTCATATTATTTATTATTCATACTTGTTTTATTTTATCTTCTATATAAATATCCGATATTTTATGAAATATTCATTTTTATTGACTATTTGTTGATTCAATACAATGAACACTTCATTATTTTATATTCTTATTTTGAATTACCAATTTCATTTTTATTTAATATTAATTTTATCTTATTCTCTTGTTTTCTTCTCCATTTCTTCTCCATCATTATATTTATTTTATATTTTAATTTATCACATCTCTAGATATGTTCAATTATTAATTCATGTTTATCAATTTGTACTTTCTTATTTACAATGTAATTTAATAATATATGTTCATTTTTTGATATTTTCTCATTATAAATACTATACCATTTTAAATTATTATTTCATGTAATTAATAATTTCTTAATTAATACAAATATACCATTTTCTTACATTAATTTTAATTATTTATATTCATTTCTTTTTATATTGATATTCTTCTTTCTTCTACTTGTTAATTTCATATCATTTCATTTTCAATTTATTTTATTAAATGAATAATTACATTATTTAGTTTCAATTTATTAATATATATTTCATTAAATTTATTATTTAAATAATTTATTGTTATAGATGATTCATTCTTATTTTATAACAATAAATATAATTCATTAAATTCATTTTTATTAATTCTTTTACCTTATGTTTTATAAAATCTCTTCCAGATTCCATTTTTCTATTCTTATCCATTTCTCTTATTTCATTATTTCTATTCATAATACATTATAATTCTCATTAATTCCAATTCATATTCATCTCTTAATAATATTAATCAATCAATTAATTTATCTTTATTAATATATGGTCTTTACTTAATGATTTTGAGTTGATATTTTCATCTTGCATCTTTTTTCTAATGTATAGATCAATTTTATCTAATTTATTGATTTGTTAATGTATCAGAGATGCAACAAACTGAAAATATTGATAATTTCAATATTAATTATATTGATATAATTTCTATTACTTTTATTCAATTTAATGATGATGTCTATTTTGTCCATTATATCATTTTCTATTTTATTAATACATTTTACATCATCACCATTCTCATATTTGAATACACAATGATATTTGTATGAATTGGATTAATCTACAACTGTGATTTCAATCATGTTATCATTGATTGTAATATTTTATTTTCTAATTATTCAATATTTTTTAATATTTACTTCAATCATTATTCATTTAATTACATCATTAATATTTTGATGATATATTTTAATTACTTTATTCGAATCATATATGATTTTTAAATCATCAATTTATAAAGTGTGATCTACTTTGATTGAATTAATATCAATATTATTTAATTATCTGATATAATAATTTGATTGATAATAAATAACAATGAGAGAATCATATTATAATATCATAAATTTTAATTTAACATACTCTAAATTATTATTGTATATATATCCCATCTTAATGCACCACCTTTTG
>NW_001854761.1:0-1951 GCF_000209125.1 Entamoeba dispar SAW760
CATAAATAATAATAAACATAAACATAAACATAAATATAAATATAAATATAATATAGAAGAACATAATAATAATAATAATAATAATAATAATATATAATATATAATATACATATAAAGAAATATAAACATATAGATATATACATAAGCATAGAGTAATAAAGTAAAAGATAATATAAGTCTAATAAGTAATATAAGTAATATAAATATAATAAGAATAAAGTCAAAGTCGCATATATACATGGTATAGTAATCCATTGTGGTGTAGTTGGTAACATACAAGCCTTTCACGTTTGTGCCCCGGGTTCGATTCCCGGCGATGGAATTTTTTAGCATTAATATAAAGTATAAGTAGTAATAATATAAAGTATAAGTAGTAATAATATAAAGTATAAGTAGTAATAATATAAAGTATAAGTAGTAATAATATAAAGTAAAGGTAGTAATAATATAAAGTAGATAAAGTATAGGTAATAATAAATAGATAGTAATAAGAAAATAATAAATGAGGAAGTATATAAAGAATATAAATATAAACATATATACATATATACATATATACATATATACATATATACATAATAACATAATAACATAATAACATAATAACATAATAACATAATAACATAATAACATATATAGTCATATAGTATAATAGTCATATATAGAATAACATAAGATGATAGGATTAATAAGAATAAAGATATCGATACCGACCATAGCTCAGTTGGTAGAGCGGAGGACTGTAGTTGTAGAATAGAATTCCTTAGGTCACTGGTTCGAATCCGGTTGGTCGGATCAGTTTTTATACTAATACATAGGTAAAGAACTAATATACTAATACATAGGTGTACAAGTAATATACTAATAGATAAAATTTTTATACTAATAGTAATAGTAATAGTAATAGTAATAAATAGGAGTTTTATACTAATAGATAAGAATAGGTGTGAAAAAGAATAAATAAATATATATATATATATAAGGATGTATATAGGAAAGTACCTAGACCTAAATAATAATAAACATAAACATAAACATAAATATAAATATAAATATAATATAGAAGAACATAATAATAATAATAATAATAATAATAATATATAATATATAATATACATATAAAGAAATATAAACATATAGATATATACATAAGCATAGAGTAATAAAGTAAAAGATAATATAAGTCTAATAAGTAATATAAGTAATATAAATATAATAAGAATAAAGTCAAAGTCGCATATATACATGGTATAGTAATCCATTGTGGTGTAGTTGGTAACATACAAGCCTTTCACGTTTGTGCCCCGGGTTCGATTCCCGGCGATGGAATTTTTTAGCATTAATATAAAGTATAAGTAGTAATAATATAAAGTATAAGTAGTAATAATATAAAGTATAAGTAGTAATAATATAAAGTATAAGTAGTAATAATATAAAGTAAAGGTAGTAATAATATAAAGTAGATAAAGTATAGGTAATAATAAATAGATAGTAATAAGAAAATAATAAATGAGGAAGTATATAAAGAATATAAATATAAACATATATACATATATACATATATACATATATACATATATACATAATAACATAATAACATAATAACATAATAACATAATAACATAATAACATAATAACATATATAGTCATATAGTATAATAGTCATATATAGAATAACATAAGATGATAGGATTAATAAGAATAAAGATATCGATACCGACCATAGCTCAGTTGGTAGAGCGGAGGACTGTAGTTGTAGAATAGAATTCCTTAGGTCACTGGTTCGAATCCGGTTGGTCGGATCAGTTTTTATACTAATACATAGGTAAAGAACTAATATACTAATACATAGGTGTACAAGTAATATACTAATAGATAAAATTTTTATACTAATAGTAATAGTAATAGTAATAGTAATAAATAGGAGTTTTATACTAATAGATAAGAATAG
>NW_001854760.1:0-1045 GCF_000209125.1 Entamoeba dispar SAW760
ATTTTATCAGGTTTCATTTAACTATCAATATTTTTCTTTCATTTATACAACTTTTGTTAGTTATTTATTAGAAAAAACTATTGTTTTACTTCATAAATTTATTAATAACTTCAAAGTTTTTCTAAAATTAGATAACGACTCAGATTATCCATACAAACAATATAGAATTATTCTAAAAATAGAAAACGATTCAGATTATCCATACAAATAATTTATAAAATTTCTAAAAATAGAAAACGATTCAGATTATCCATACAAACATGTCGCCGAAAATGCCGAATATTTGTTGGTAACCACGTCATCCTTTTCGGCAAATCGAGCTTTTACCATCTTAAAATTTTGGTCTAGTGTTAATCCGATGGTTTTTCCTAGCTTTTGTGTAATAAAGGTTCACTTTTCGACGGAATATCAATTTTTTTCGTTCTATTCCTTCTAATTTCAACAAAAAAACGGTAGTTTTTTCAAAAAGGGCATTTTCAAAAATCGTATTTCGAGTAGGGGGGGTCTTTTTGCAATTTTTGTTGAAATTTACCCCGTGTAGAAGGAATTTTCGTTGTTATATAAAACATTTGTATGTTGGGTTTTTGTTATTCTTTTTTGTTATTCTTTTTTGTTATTCACTATTTTTAGGTCATTTTTTGTTATTCTTTTTTGTTATTCAAAGGTAATGCTCAATGATGAAATAATCATGAAAAAATTGTTAAAAAATGAGGTCTTCAAATTACCTCCAAGAACATTTTTTACCTTATAAGTTTTCATTAAAACAACCTTGTTACAGAGATATGATAAAATTGACTCATTGACAAAAAATATTGACTCTACTCATCTATACGTCCTTCAATACTTTATCTACAAAACAATTATTTTATTTGATATATCAGTATTATAATTATTATTTTATATTATATGAAAAACGATGTATATTTAAGATAAGTCATTTTTTGTGTCTCAAAAAAATCATGATAGAAGTATCATTTTTTATAAATTTTTATTAATAAATCACTTGTTTAAAATTAATATCTGAACAACTTTTACCTTATAAATT
>NW_001854759.1:0-1196 GCF_000209125.1 Entamoeba dispar SAW760
TGGTGAGGTTGTAGATGAGATACAAGTTCAACAATTTTATTGAAAAAAGGTGCACTTTTTTGATTTTAATAAAAAGTACTAGGTATCTATTACCTTACATCATGCACTTAAAAAATGCAGTTGTTATTAATTCTTGACGCAGTACATTTGAGATATTAATAATTATTAAAATAATAGTGTTCTATTTATAGATTATTTTTTGTTATTCATTGTAGAAATAACATTTTTTAAATCAAGATTTTATGAAGTATAAGTTATTTATTTTTAAATCAACATTTTTCAAAAAATCTTTTCTATTAAAAAACTATATTATTTTATTATTTAAACTATTTCAATTCAAACGTTAAAAAGATGAATAAAATCGTTCAATTTATCATTACAACATCATTAAATAAAGAGTTGTTTAGAATTCAATTCTGAACAACTTTTACCTTATAAATTTTTATACTTTCGTTGACATTTTTTGAGATATTAATATAAAAAAATAATGATTAATATTAAAAAGAAATACATAATGAAGATAAAATAAAATAAATAAATCATGAATAATAACTAATACAGATTAAGATAATTGTTAAACTTAATTTAATTTAAAGAATGAGATATAAAGATATTAAATAATTTTTTAATAGTCTTTAATAAAAATAATCATTCATATCTCAAAAAATGTCAACGAAAGTATAAAAATTTATAAGGTAAAAGTTGTTCAGATATTAATTTTAAACAAGTGATTTATTAATAAAAATTTATAAAAAATGATACTTCTATCATGATTTTTTTGAGACACAAAAAATGACTTATCTTAAATATACATCGTTTTTCATATAATATAAAATAATAATTATAATACTGATATATCAAATAAAATAATTGTTTTGTAGATAAAGTATTGAAGGACGTATAGATGAGTAGAGTCAATATTTTTTGTCACTGAGTCAATTTTATCATATCTCTGTAACAAGGTTGTTTTAATGAAAACTTATAAGGTAAAAAATGTTCTTGGAGGTAATCTGAAGACCTCATTTTTTAACAATTTTTTCATGATTATTTCATCATTTTATTTAACATAATTATGTATGAGAAATGAATTGTTTAGAATTCAATTCTGAACAACTTTTACCTTATAAATTTTTATACTTTCGTTGACATTTTTTGAGATATGAATGATTATTTTTATTAAAGACTATTAAAAAAAT
>NW_001854758.1:0-2257 GCF_000209125.1 Entamoeba dispar SAW760
TTGTAGTTATAATAATTACTTTTCATTTTATTATAAATATGATTATTTGAGAATGTATTATTGTATTTATAATTATGATAATTATTATTAAAGTGATTATGGTTATTATTTTGTTGATAATGATTATAGTTATAACATTGACAATATCTCTTAAATCTATTTATTTATGTATAATTATTATTTATATATGATTTTCATGGCATTCTTGTGTTGAAGAAATAATAAAAAACAAAAATAACAAATAATAGATATATCCACAATTTGATATTATGATTATTGAGAAGTGATTGTTTCAGTTTCTTCAATATGCTCTACTTCTACAATAAAGTTCACTTCTAACATATGAGAATTAGAAGGTTCTTCTTCTAATGTGTTGCCAGTGTTGAATATGTAGAACATTAAGTATTTCATGTTTTTAATAATGATTGTTCGTAGTATTTTGTTGAAGTCAATTTGTAATTTTAGTGTTTTTAATCTTCTTACTGTTTCTTTATGTATTAATTTATTGTTAATATTACAGGTATTATTTCTACTTAAATTATTTCTCTACTTTGTATAATTTCTCTTGTAATTATTTGTAATTCTTTATTTTGTAAATATAATTTAATTCGATGTTTCTATCTTGACATATATCAACATCATTAATATATCATTTTCTTTCTTTGACGTTTTGATAATATATATCTGGTCTTCTAGCATTAAAGGAATGGTCACTAATCAATAAATCATTATTGTAAGTTATAACCATTTCATCATTATTAATACAATTATGAGGTGCATTAAAATCTATTTCATCAAATTCATTAAAAAATGTAATTAATATATGTTTATATATTTGTTTACATATATATTTATGTTTTGATATTTGATTATTCTTCATTATAGGACATCCTAACAATATATGGATAATAGATAGAATAATGATATAACAATGTTTACAATATTTTAATATATCAATATGAAGTATTTTAGATTAATAATTCCTATCATAGTTACTCCTTCTTGCATCTTTACTACTTTGATGAATACATTTCTTTTTATATTTAATGATATCCATGTAGTTACTGATAATTTATTATTATTAAATATACAATTTATATTTCTTATATATTCACTACATTTCTTTCAATTTAAATATCATTTATTTTATTTGTTACAAATTCAATTATTTGTTTATATCATATTTTATTTCATTTAATTGTATTATATTCATTCATTGAAATTAATTTTATTACCAAATACATTCTTCATTCTTTTAATTATTTATTTTAGATTCTCTTTTATTATTTCTATCATTTCTTTTATTTCTGTATTTGATATTTATATTTTAAATATATTCTTGTGGCAACGAAAAAAAGCAAATAAGAGAAAAATGAAGAGAAAGAATGATATAAAAGAAAAAAGTGAAATTAAGAAGTAGAAGATGATGAAAAGAATAAAAGTAGAATGTTGAGAATATAAAATGAAAGAAGATAAAAATGAATAATTCAGAAAGAGTTAATAAATGATGAAAATAATGATGAAATAATGGGTGTATTTTTTATTATAGAAATTAGAAATATGCAATAAAAAAAGTGTTTAATTTATTGATGCAAATTATTTAACATTATTTTATTTATGCAATTTATTTTATTCATTTTTATTTTTATAATTTTTATTTATATGTATTATTTTTTCTCTTTTTTTCTTTTTAATATATTGATTATTTTAATTTATTATTTATTATTCTTTTATTTATTTTTCTCTATTCTCTTATTTGTTCATTTTTATTATATTTATGAAACATTTCAATATTATAAAATAATTTTATTGTTTAATTATTTAAATGATTTATATTAAAATGAATTTATTTTATATTTTATTGTTTTCTTTTATCTTTATTTTATATTTTAATAATTTCTTTAATATCATCATTTTATATTATTATTATCTTTATTGTTTCATATTTTTATTATTTATTATTATTATTATATTTTTCATTTCTTATTTTATTTTAATTTATTATTAATATTATTTATATTTCTTTTCTTTCTTATTATTCTTCTTTATTCTTATTATTTATTTATTTCTTATTTTTCTATTTTATTTATTTTCATTTTATTCATATTTTCATTTCTTGTTTTCTTGTTTTGATTATTTTGATTTGATTTAATTTTAATTTTTATTAATATATTTTTGATTATTAATATTTATTTATCATTTATTTATTATTTGTTTTTATTATTATCATTTGATTTATATTTATTATTTATTCTTT
>NW_001854757.1:0-1328 GCF_000209125.1 Entamoeba dispar SAW760
TAATAATATATAATATATAATATATAAGGGAAGTACATAAAAAGAATATAGTATAGATTAAATATAGATGAAGGGGGCTTAGCTCAGTGGCAGAGCAGCTGACTCCAGATCAGCCGGTCAGTGGTTCAATCCCTCTAGCCCTCACTTTTTATACATATAGTATCCATAAAGTATAGATAAAGTAAGATATAGTATATCTAGTGTATAAGTAGAGGATACATATAGTAAGATAGTAAGATAGTATGATAGTATGATAGTATGATAGTATGATAGTATGATAGTAAGATAATAAGAAAGTATGGCATCTATAGTCATATATAGAACAATAAATAGTCATATAAACACTGGAAAGTGATATAAAAGATATAAAAGGATATAAGATATAAAATAAATAAAATATATATATATAACATATAAAAAAAATAAAGAAGTAAGTTTAAGTTATAAAAGGTTATATAAAAGAGTGAATAAGTTAGTCGGAATAGTTAAAGAATAGAATAGTATAGTCATATAAACATATAAACATATAAACATATAATAATATATAGATAATATAAATAGAAAGAAATATATATAATATAAACATAATATGTAAACAGATTATATGATAAAGTAGTTATAGTAAGCTCTCATAGCTCAGTCGGTAGAGCATGGTGCTAATAACGCCAGGGTCGCAGGTTCGAAACCTGCTGAGAGCATTGTTTTTTAAAGAAATACATACATATTATACATATTATACATATTATACATATTATACATATACATACATGAGAGTATTTGTATAAAAGGAATAAAGTAATAAAGTAATAAAGGAATAAAGTATAAAAAGAATATAGTAATATAGTAATAAAGGAATAAAGTATAAAAGGAATAAAGTATAAAAGGAATAAAGTATAAAAGGAATAAAGTATAAAAGGAATATAGTAATAAAGGAATATAATAATAAAGGATATAAGTATAAGTATAAGTATAAGTCATGAATATAAAATAGAATATAGAATATAAAGGATATAATATATAATATATAAAGTAGAATATATACATATAATATATATAATAAATATAATAATATATAATATATAATATATAAGGGAAGTACATAAAAAGAATATAGTATAGATTAAATATAGATGAAGGGGGCTTAGCTCAGTGGCAGAGCAGCTGACTCCAGATCAGCCGGTCAGTGGTTCAATCCCTCTAGCCCTCACTTTTTATACATATAGTATCCATAAAGTATAGATAAAGTAAGATATAGTATATCTAGTGTATAAGTAGAGGATACATATAGTAAGATAGTAAGATAGTATGATAGTATGATAGTATGATAG
>NW_001854756.1:0-1829 GCF_000209125.1 Entamoeba dispar SAW760
AATTGTTAAAAATTATTTTATCTATACTGTGTCAAGAATTAATAATAACTATAACAATTACTAGTACACTAAAAGTTATTTGATATTTATTACTTTTTATAGAAAATGATTTAATTATCAATAATTAATAAATTATGTTAGAATGAATTGTTAAAAATTATTTTATCTATACTGCGTCAAGAATTAATAATAACTATAACAATTACTAGTACACTAAAAGTTATTTGATATTTATTACTTTTTATAGAAAATGATTTAATTATCAATAATTAATAAATTATGTTAGAATGAATTGTTAAAAATTATTTTATCTATACTGCGTCAAGAATTAATAATAACTATAACAATTACTAGTACACTAAAAGTTATTTGATATTTATTACTTTTTATAGAAAATGATTTAATTATCCATTTATTCATTAATCATTAAAATGAATTGTTAAAAATTATTTTATCTATACTGCGTCAAGAATTAATAATAACTATAACAATTACTAGTACACTAAAAGTTATTTGATATTTATTACTTTTTATAGAAAATGATTTAATTATCAATAATTAATAAATTATGTTAGAATGAATTGTTAAAAATTATTTTATCTATACTGCGTCAAGAATTAATAATAACTATAACAATTACTAGTACACTAAAAGTTATTTGATATTTATTACTTTTTATAGAAAATGATTTAATTATCAATAATTAATAAATTATGTTAGAATGAATTGTTAAAAATTATTTTATCTATACTGCGTCAAGAATTAATAATAACTATAACAATTACTAGTACACTAAAAGTTATTTGATATTTATTACTTTTTATAGAAAATGATTTAATTTATCATAATTAATAATTATGTTAGAATGAATTGTTAAAAATTATTTTATCTATACTGCGTCAAGAATTAATAATAACTATAACAATTACTAGTACACTAAAAGTTATTTGATATTTATTACTTTTTATAGAAAATGATTTAATTATCCATTTATTCATTAATCATTAAAATGAATTGTTAAAAATTATTTTATCTATACTGCGTCAAGAATTAATAATAACTATAACAATTACTAGTACACTAAAAGTTATTTGATATTTATTACTTTTTATAGAAAATGATTTAATTATCCATTTATTCAATTAGTAAAGTTAAAGACTATTTTAAATTAAAAAACTATATTATTTTATTATTTAAACTATTTCAATTCAAACATTAAAAAAATAAATAAAAAATCGTTCAATTAATCATTATAATATCATTAAATAAAAAGTTGTTTAGAATTCAATTCTGAACAACTTTTACCTTATAAATTTTTATACTTTCGTTGACATTTTTTGAGATATTAATAACTAATTGATAATATTAATAACCATAAAATAAAATATGACAAAAATTCTGTTAAAAAATTAAAATAATTATACTTTATTTTACCAATTTAATATTTAATGATAAAAAAGAAAGATAATTAATTATATTAAAATGTTAAAAATGAGTAAAAATTTAACCATAAAATAAAATATGACAAAAATTCTGTTAAAAAATTAAAATAATTATACTTTATTTTACCAATTTAATGAAAAAACAGAAAAGATAATTAATTATATTAAAATGTTAAAAAAGAATAAAAGGAATAAAAAGAAATAAATTTAATAATTTTAATGAATATAGGATGAAAAAAAGAATTGATAATACATTTTAAAATAAGTTTTATATAAATTTAAATAGAAATTACGGTTAAGTCTCAGCAAATCGTTTCATTCAATACCCGAGAGTATTGATTAAGAAACTCTAAAGCTTACAACACCGATTTCTGATGCCATCGTCTA
>NW_001854755.1:0-2481 GCF_000209125.1 Entamoeba dispar SAW760
TAAGTACATAAGTACAGAGGTGGATGATATCTAGAACACATATATCAAAAGTAAAGATAATAAAAGGTAGTAAAGGTAGTAAAGGTAATAAAGGTAATAAAGTTAATAGGGATAGTAAGAATATAAGGAAAGGAAGTAGTAGTTACATAGTATAAAACACTATAAGTAGTATAAGTAGTATAAGATAGTATAAAATAGTATAAAATAGTATAGATAATATAAAAGAATAGAGTGTACACTAAAAGTATAATAAAAGGAATATATAAGTTTAATAGATGTAAAAATATAGTAATAGATGTCATATAGATGTACAAAAAGGTGGGAACGGTGAGTATCGAACTCACGACCTTAAGATTATGAGACTTACGCTCTACCAACTGAGCTACGTTCCCTATTCAAACAATAACATAGAATAAAAACAAAAATAGATATAATAATAGTGGAAACATATAATAATAGTGTATATCTATATTAATAGGTTATAGTGTATAAAGTATAGATATAATAATAGTCTATAAAGTATAAAGTATAAAATATAAAATATAAAGTATAAAATATAAAATATAAAGTATAAATATAATAATAGTCTATAGTCTATAGTCTATAAAGTATAAAGTATAAAGTATAGATAATAGAATAGTGTATAGTCTATAAATAATAAAAATAATAATAGTATATAAAGTATAGTGTATAAATAGAATAGTGTATAGTATATATAATATAAATAGGATAAGTATAATAGTATAGATAAAGGTGTATATATAATATAAGGATAAGTTATAGATAAAAAGACGAGCATAGCAGGGATCGAACCTGCAATCCTCAGATCCGAAGTCTGATGCGTTTCCATTGCGCCATATGCCCATTATCAGATAAGTACATAAGTACAGAGGTGGATGATATCTAGAACACATATATCAAAAGTAAAGATAATAAAAGGTAGTAAAGGTAGTAAAGGTAATAAAGGTAATAAAGTTAATAGGGATAGTAAGAATATAAGGAAAGGAAGTAGTAGTTACATAGTATAAAACACTATAAGTAGTATAAGTAGTATAAGATAGTATAAAATAGTATAAAATAGTATAGATAATATAAAAGAATAGAGTGTACACTAAAAGTATAATAAAAGGAATATATAAGTTTAATAGATGTAAAAATATAGTAATAGATGTCATATAGATGTACAAAAAGGTGGGAACGGTGAGTATCGAACTCACGACCTTAAGATTATGAGACTTACGCTCTACCAACTGAGCTACGTTCCCTATTCAAACAATAACATAGAATAAAAACAAAAATAGATATAATAATAGTGGAAACATATAATAATAGTGTATATCTATATTAATAGGTTATAGTGTATAAAGTATAGATATAATAATAGTCTATAAAGTATAAAGTATAAAATATAAAATATAAAGTATAAAATATAAAATATAAAGTATAAATATAATAATAGTCTATAGTCTATAGTCTATAAAGTATAAAGTATAAAGTATAGATAATAGAATAGTGTATAGTCTATAAATAATAAAAATAATAATAGTATATAAAGTATAGTGTATAAATAGAATAGTGTATAGTATATATAATATAAATAGGATAAGTATAATAGTATAGATAAAGGTGTATATATAATATAAGGATAAGTTATAGATAAAAAGACGAGCATAGCAGGGATCGAACCTGCAATCCTCAGATCCGAAGTCTGATGCGTTTCCATTGCGCCATATGCCCCATTATCAGATAAGTACATAAGTACAGAGGTGGATGATATCTAGAACACATATATCAAAAGTAAAGATAATAAAAGGTAGTAAAGGTAGTAAAGGTAATAAAGGTAATAAAGTTAATAGGGATAGTAAGAATATAAGGAAAGGAAGTAGTAGTTACATAGTATAAAACACTATAAGTAGTATAAGTAGTATAAGATAGTATAAAATAGTATAAAATAGTATAGATAATATAAAAGAATAGAGTGTACACTAAAAGTATAATAAAAGGAATATATAAGTTTAATAGATGTAAAAATATAGTAATAGATGTCATATAGATGTACAAAAAGGTGGGAACGGTGAGTATCGAACTCACGACCTTAAGATTATGAGACTTACGCTCTACCAACTGAGCTACGTTCCCTATTCAAACAATAACATAGAATAAAAACAAAAATAGATATAATAATAGTGGAAACATATAATAATAGTGTATATCTATATTAATAGGTTATAGTGTATAAAGTATAGATATAATAATAGTCTATAAAGTATAAAGTATAAAATATAAAATATAAAGTATAAAATATAAAATATAAAGTATAAATATAATAATAGTCTATAGTCTATAGTCTATAAAGTATAAAGTATAAAGTATAGATAATAGAATAGTGTATAGTCTATAAATAATAAAAATAATAATAGTATATAAAGTATAGTGTATAAATAGAATAGTGTATAGTATATATAATATAAATAGGATAAG
>NW_001854754.1:0-4597 GCF_000209125.1 Entamoeba dispar SAW760
AGAAATAAGAGACATAAATAATAAGAGAAAGAAGAGGAATAATAAATAAAAAATAGAAGAAAAGAAATAAAGAAAAAAAAGAAGGGAGAAATATAAAGAAAAAAAAGAAGAAAAAAAGGAGGAGAATAAGGAGAAGTTAAAGGTAGAGAGTAGAGTAAGAAGGAGGAATAGAGAAAGATAAATAAGAAATAAAAAGATAAAAAAATAATAATATAAGAAAAAGAATAGGGATGAAGAAGTAAAGATAAAGAAAGTATAAAGGAAGAATAAGAAAAGAAGAAAGAAAAAGGAGTAAAAAGGAAAAAGATAAAGTAGTAAGAAGAAAAGAAAGAAGATATAAATATAAGAAATAAAAGAAAAGAAGGAAAGGATAAAAGAAGAATAAAAAAACTAAGAGGCAAAAGAAATAAAAGAATAAAAATAAATAAAGTCAAATATAAATGAAGAAGGAATAATAATATAAAAAGAAAAAGGGAAAGTCATATAACAAGAAGATAAAAGAAAGAAACATAAAGAAGATAATAGTAATAGATAAATAAAAAGAAGAAATAGGAAATAAAGAAAAAAGAAAAGGAAGAATAAAAAGGAATAGTACAAGATTATAAATAAAAAACAAAGGAGAATAAGTTTTAACAGAAACACATGATAAAGGAAATAAAATAAGAAGAAGTAACCATAAAATAAAGGTTTTAACATTAATTTGAAAAGGTTGGATGAATTAAATTCATAAAGAATAAAAGATAATAAAAGAAAAGAAGAAATAAGAAAAAAGGAAGAAAAAAAGAAAAAAGAAGAAGAAAAAACTAAAATAAATATTGAAATAAGAATTACAACCATCAAAATGGAAAGAATAAAATGAACAAGAAACAAATAATATAAATACCAGTATGAACAATAGAAAATAATAATATAAGAAATAAGAAGAATAAATAATAAATTAAATAGGATAAGGTTTAATAATAAAAGATAAAGAAATATAAAAGGAAGAATGATTGATATAGACAATGAGAAAAACGTTAATAAATAAAATAAATAAAGAATAAAGGAAAGGAAATAGAAAAAAAAGGAATAAAATAAGGAAGAGTAGAACAAGTTTTCATTACTTCACAATGGCCAAATGAGATTACAATGGAATGAACAGTGTCTAGGGAATGATGAGCATGATGTAGTTGTATAACACTATAATCAGGAACATGGACAGCACAAGAAATGAATAGGAAAAACAAGGATATAAATGAAATAAGAAATAAGAATAAAATATAAGGAAATAATATAGAAAGAAGAAATAAGAAAGATAGAGAAAGAATAACAAGTAAAGGAAAGAATGATAATAGTAGAGGGATTATAAAGAAAAGAGAATAATAAAAAAGAATAAAAATAAAGGAGAAAAGGATAGAAAAGAAAAATAATAATAAAAATCGAAATAAGAAAATAAGAGATAGAACAGGGAATGATAATAAATAATAAATATAAAAGAAATCAAATAAGAAGTATAATAAAGTAATATAAGAAAAGAAGCAAGAGATATAATAAAAGAAAGAAAGAAGAATAAAAAGAAAACATAAAAAGAAAATAAAGAAAAGAAAATAAAGAAAAATAAAAAGGAAATAAAATGAGGAGGTTTAAAAGAATAAAACATAAACATTTAAAAGGAATTAAAATATAAAATAAAAGAAGAAGAGAGGAGATAGAAAGAGATAATAAAACATAAATAAAGAAAAGGATAAAGAGAAATAGAAAAGAAAATAAGAATAAAAGAAAGGAAAGATATTAAAATAGGGAAAGAAGTAGTAGAAGAATAGAATAATCAAAGAAGAAGATAAAGAAAAGAAATAAAAAAAAGATAAGAAAGAAATAAGAAGTAAAATAATAAGAGGAGAATAAGAAGAAAAGAATAAAAGAATAAAGAAAAGAAGTGATAATAAAGAAAAAGAAAGAATAAATAATAAAGAATAAAAGAGGGAAATAATAATAAAAGATAAAGAAGAAAAGGATAAAGAATATAAGAGGTAATAAAAGTAGAGAGTATAAAAAGAATAAATAAAGATAAAGAAGAAATAAAGAAGAAATAAAAAATAAAAATTATATAGATATAATGAATAAATGAATTATATTTTTATTTCATTTATTTCAATTGATTTTTATAATTTCTATCATTTTATTTCTTATTTTCATTAATTGTATAATATCTATCATTATTCTTTCATTAATCTTATTATTTTATATTCTTTAATTTTTATTCCTTTCATCACTTCTATTTCTTTATTCTCTTTTATTATTATTGTTTTATTTTTTTATTTATTTGATATTTAGAATAATTTATTTTTCCCTTTTATCTCTTTTATTATTCTTTCTTTATTTCTTTTTATTTTCTTTCTTATTTCTTTTCTTATTTTTTCTATCTTTTCTTTTTCTTTTTCTTTTATTTCTTATTTTTATTTTATTCATTTTTATCTTTTGATCTTTTGATCTTTATATTTCAGAATAGAATAATACACAATACACATACCATATGCAATAATAATTTATTTATGTTTTGAATTCACCTAATTATTATCTGGTTATGATATTACTATTGATTATAAGATGATTTAATTAATTTTGTAAGAATATTAATGATTATTAAGTAACAATATTGAATATCATTTAAAATGAAAGTATATTTATTTATAAAGATGAGAACACTATTAATTAATTGTTATGATATACATGTATAAATGATAGATATACACATTAACAAATAAAAAGTAAAAGAATAATATGAATGATGATAAAAAGAAAATTAACCATAATAACATAATAATAAAGATATTTTCTTATTTTAATAAGAAAATAAAGAAGAAAATAAAATAAGCATTAAAAATAAGAAAACTAAATAATGAATAATTAAAAAAGAGATATATGAAATACATTAATTTTTTAATAAATAAAGAAAAGAAATAATCATAAAACAACAATTAAAAAGATAAAGATAAAGAAAAAAATAATAAATAAAGAATAAAGAAAAACAAAAGAAAGAGAATAATAAATTATATTGAATAATGAAGAATATAAAATAAGTAATAATAATTAATTAAATACTTTTCGTTAATTTATTTATTTAATTTATTTATTCTTTATCTTATTTTATTTATTTATTTATTTATTTTCTTATTTATTTTTTTCATTTGAAATTAATATAAACAATTAAAATTAATTCAAGAAAATGGTATAATTGTATTAATTAAGAAAGTATCAATTACATGAAATAATAAATTAAAGTGGTATAGTATTTATAATGATAAAATATCAACAAATAAACATATAATATTAAATTATATTGTATATAAGAAAGTATAAATTGATAAACAAGAAATAATAATGAACATATATATATTGACAATAACTAAATTAAAATATAAAATAAATATAATGAATCATGAAGAAATAGAGAATTAAACAAAAGAGAATAAAATGAAAATAATATTTAATAAAAAAGAAATAGGTAAATTCAAAATAAGAATAAAAAATAAAGAAGTGATCATTGTATTGAATCATCAAATAGTTAATAAAAATGAATATTTATATAGAAGATAAAATAAAAGAAAATATAAATAATATGATATGAAAATAGTAGGTAATAAGAAGATAATTTTGCAATTTATTAATAATTTTGAAATATATAGAATTCTCCTTGAAAAATAATAGAAATTAATAAATTGAAAGAAGTGAAAGTAATTGGAGTGGTAATAATAATAAAATGAATAATTAATAAAGAAACAATAAGAATGATAAAATAACGAAGTATAATAAATGAATATGAAATAATAGTAAAAGATATAATAATTAAAAATATGAAAGACATAATGAAATAATGTGGATAACATGGAAGTGAATATAACGATATAGAATTACCTCATGGAAATGACTCTATAAATAGTGAAGGATGTGATGTAATTTCACGTGAGTAAATTGAAATAAATAAAACAAGATCTATTCTTACTTATTTTATTAATTTTTATTTTCTTTTGAATTTCTTTTCTTTTTAAATTTTTATCTTCAATTAATTTTTCTTTATTATATTTTTTATTTTTTATATACATTGATTTAATATAATGTTATTATTTTATTCTTCTTCTTTATATTCTTTATTCTTTATTATTATATTTTCTTCTTTCTATATTATCTTCTTCTTTATTACCTTATTATTTATTCTTTTTATATTTACTTAATATTAATTTACATTTCTTTATTTCTTATTTTCTTCTTTAACCATTTATTACTCTATTTTATACTTTATTTCTTATTTATTTATTTCTTATTTATTTATTCATTCAATTTAATAAATGAATTAATGATTTAAGAAAATAATCAAGAAGAATAGAGATAAAATATTTATGATTTGATTCAACAAATAATAAATAAAAATGATGAGAATCTCTATAAAAGATATAAAGATATGATAAATATGTAAAAGAAATAAAGAAAAAAGAAGTATTAATCATAGATATGATAATAATAAGAGATAAGAAGATAAGTAAAGTAATTATAAATAAAATAAAAATGTATATGAAATTATTGAACAGATTATAAAAGAAGAAAGAATAATAATTATTAT
>NW_001854753.1:0-1656 GCF_000209125.1 Entamoeba dispar SAW760
GGGTTCGATCCCCCGCCAAGTGCACTTTTTATGCTCTTATACTTATGTATTATGACCTTTAGACTAAAAAAAATATCATCTATACTATATATATTATATATATTATATATACTATAACTATGTATATATTATTATCTTATTCCTTATTCATTTCTACTTTTATCTTATTATACTTAAACCTCTTATTATTTAATCTCTTTATGTATACATCCTTTATATTATCCATATATATATTATATCTTATCTTTTATATATTATATATTATATATTATATATCTTCCTTTTTATATATTATATATTATATCTTATCTTTTATATATTATATATTATATCTTATATCTTATATATGTTTATAACTTTATATGTTTATGAGTTAGACTCCTTATTATTATCTTTCCACTTATTATTCCCTTCTATATCTTAGTATTTCTATCTTCTATATACTACTATCCTATTTTATTACTATACTTCTATTTTACTACTATACTATTCGACTATATATTACTTCTTTATTCTACTATTCGACTATTCTCTCCTGTTTATCTATACACTAGATTACTACTATAGTACTTTCCTATTCTACTATACTACTATACTACTATTCTACTATTCTACTATACTACTATACTACTATACTACTATACTACTATACTACTATTCTACTATTCTACTATTCTACTATACTGTTATTCTACTATTCTACTATACTGTTATTCTACTATACTACTATTCTACTATTCTACTATTCTCCTATTTCCTGACTATCTATACACTATAAGCACTTGTGGTCCCAATGGTATGACGTATCCCTGCCACGGATGAGACCCGGGTTCGATTCCCGGCAAGTGCACTTTTTATGCTCTTATACTTATGTATTATGACCCTTTAGACTAAAAAAAATATCATCTATACTATATATATTATATATATTATATATACTATAACTATGTATATATTATTATCTTATTCCTTATTCATTTCTACTTTTATCTTATTATACTTAAACCTCTTATTATTTAATCTCTTTATGTATACATCCTTTATATTATCCATATATATATTATATCTTATCTTTTATATATTATATATTATATATTATATATCTTCCTTTTTATATATTATATATTATATCTTATCTTTTATATATTATATATTATATCTTATATCTTATATATGTTTATAACTTTATATGTTTATGAGTTAGACTCCTTATTATTATCTTTCCACTTATTATTCCCTTCTATATCTTAGTATTTCTATCTTCTATATACTACTATCCTATTTTATTACTATACTTCTATTTTACTACTATACTATTCGACTATATATTACTTCTTTATTCTACTATTCGACTATTCTCTCCTGTTTATCTATACACTAGATTACTACTATAGTACTTTCCTATTCTACTATACTACTATACTACTATTCTACTATTCTACTATACTACTATACTACTATACTACTATACTACTATACTACTATTCTACTATTCTACTATTCTACTATACTGTTATTCTACTATTCTACTATACTGTTATTCTACTATACTACTATTCTACTATTCTACTATTCTCCTATTTCCTGACTATCTATACACTATAAGCACTTGTGGTCCAATGGTATGACGTATCCCTGCCACGGATGAGACCCGGG
>NW_001854752.1:0-1608 GCF_000209125.1 Entamoeba dispar SAW760
TTTTACTTGATGATTTATGACTACTTTTACTTTGTTTACTCATTCTTAGTCTAGGTGTTTGTGTTTTTTTAATAAGGTTTTTCATATTGAACTCAATTAAGTTCTTTTCTTTTTAAATAGCATAAGTTTGTTATTCAATCGAAGGAATATTTTAGATTTTTTTCCTACTTGAAGAGGAAAAGTTTTTTATTACTATTTTTGTTATTATTATTTTTTTTGGTATAAGAACTCAGTCATTTTCATAGAAAAAAAATTTCAATTAATAGATATACCGCAATGGACCTTCTTCATATTGAGAAGTGAATGCTTCTGTTTCTTCAATATTCTCTATTTCTACAAAAGAGAATTCAATTATTTGATAGAAAAATTAAATATTAAATAAATAATAAAATTTATTTATTTTTTAATTTTTTAATTTAAATTTTTAATTCGATTATTTTTATTTATAGATTTGAAACTAAAAAGTTCCATTCTTAAAGGAAATGATAACTTTGAGTGTTTTAAGTTTCTATTTTGTTATTACAAAAGCATCCTATTATCTTACAGATACAACCATTGAAGCTCATTTGACATATTCTAATTCTAGTGATTTTCAGTATGACTTTAATGTAAACACAGCTTGTTGTCTTGTTTCAAGAACTACACCAGAGTGTTCAGTTTATCCAAGTGAGTCAGTTCCTGACATAACAAGAACAATAACATATGACTATAAAAATAATATTCTTCGTTTTTCAAATGTTTTGCCACAAGGTGTATATGAGGTATGGATTTACCAACACAAAGGAGCTCCATTGTATGGAGGATTACCAATAGTTGAAGTAACATTTTATACAAGTCAAGGATTGACACATCAAAAATATATTATTAATAACGTTTGTTATAATTTTTAATAAAAGAAGTACGGTGATAGTAACAATGTTAATAATAAAATATTGATTTATTATAGATTGCTGACACAAATAATCAAAAATATGTTTGGTGGAATGTCTTTACTATTAGAAAAAATTCTACAGGAATTTTACTTAGAGATTTTAGTGTTTCACGTGTATCTAAAGAAGTATTTATTAGTCCACCATCACCGTTAATTCCTGTTCAATGTGATGAAACAGACCGGGATATAAACGGAGTACAGCCATTAATAATTGGTATACTATCTTTTATTTTGTTATTAATACTTTAAAATAATTAAAAATAAAAAATAGTTATATATCACAATTAATTTAATTCATTTATTATGTTATTCACAATATCTAAATGTTCTGAAATTTGTGAAGTTATTCTTCTTGTTCTTCTCATATTTATTGGTTCATTAAATAATTTACTTTGTAATTGTAATAATTGAGATGTAAATCCATCGTTAATATTTGTTTCATAATGTCTTAGTTCAAATAATTCTAATACATCATTTAATTTGATTTTGTACTTTTTCATTATAAATGCTGTGACTATTGTTGCTGAACGACTTCTTCCTAATAAACAATGAACAAGTACTTTTTGATTAAGTCCAATTGCTTTTCGATAATTCAAATGATTGAGTAAAGATTTAGAATGTCTTCATCGTCTGCATCATTTTTGCATTCTTAATATTCCTTTTCTGTATTCTGGAAA
>NW_001854751.1:0-5300 GCF_000209125.1 Entamoeba dispar SAW760
AATAAGAATAATCAAAAATATAATAATAATAAAAATTAAAATTAAATCAAATCAAAATAATCAAAACAAGAAAACAAGAAATGAAAATATGAATCAAATGAAAATAATTAAAATAAAAAATAAGAAATAAAGAAATAATAAGAATAAAGAAGAATAATAAGAAAGAAAAGAAATATAAATAATATTAATAATAAATTAAATTAAAATAATAAATGAAAAATATAATAATAATAATAAATAATAAAAATATGAAAGAATAAAGATAATAATAATATAAAATGATGATATTAAAGAAATTATTAAAATATAAAATAAAGATAAAAGAAATCAATGAAATATAGAATAAATTCATTTTAATCTAAATCATTTAAATAATTAAATAATAAAATTATTTTATAATATTGAAATATTTCATAAATAAAATAAAAATGAACAAATAAAAGAATAGAGAAAAATAAATAAAAGAATGATAAATAATAAAATAAAATAATCAATATATTAAAAAGAAAAAGAAAAAATTATATATATAAATAAAAATTATAAAAATAAAAATGAATAAAATAAATTGCATAAATAAAATAAAGTTAAATAAATTGCATCAATAAATTAAACAGTTTTTATTTCATATTTCTAATTTCTGTAATAAAAAATGTATCATTTATTTCATCATTATTTTCATCATTTATTATCTCATTTTGAATTATTCCTTTTTATCTTCTTTCATTTTATATTTTCTACTTTCTAATTTTATTCTTTTCATCTTCTTCTACTTCCTAATTTCACTTTTTTCTTTTATATCATTCTTTCTCTTCCTTTTTCTCTTATTTCCTTTTTTTTCCTAGCCGAAATGAAATATTCATTTATATAACTTATTATTAATAAAAGATAAAAGATATATACTATAATAAATACAACTTGCTATAAAATATATTTTATGGTTATAATTTGAAAATTAAACAAATTATTATAAATAAATACATCAAAAAATGGAAATCAAACAAGTGGGCATTTTAGAAGATGGTTCGAGTCAAAAGGGGTAGATAAAACTACTACAATCAATGCACTAAAGTCAATCAATATTAAAAAGAATGTATTTCTTTAATTAACTAAAATGCAAGATGGAGCAATATTTAGTGGGTACAGGAAAGATAAAATATTAAAAAATGAAAGATTGAAGTACTGCCCACTTTGTAAAGACAAGATAGCCACAGTAGAACACATTCTACTATCTTGTATTGGTCATAAGAAATCACAAATGGAGAAACATGACCATATTGGCATTATCATATGGGGTTAATAAGAAAATACACAGGAAATAAACAATACAAGAAACCCCCATATGAAACAGTGTTCCAATACAATGACATCACTATGATATTGAACAAACAAATAATGCAAAAAAGTGATGGACTATATCATAAAAGACCAAATATATAACAAATAAAAAGAATAAAACTGGTCTAATAATTGATATGACTATTGTGGCAGATCATAATATTAATGGAGGCTATTTGAATAAAAGAAATATGTATAAAGAAATGAAGAATATGGTAATTAAAATAGAGAAATTAAGAAATCAAAATAATTCCAGTAGTAATTTCAATAAATTAATTAGTAAATGCGGAAAGTATTAAATTAATTAAACAATTAAAAATCGAAATTGACATCATTAAAGAAGTTAAAAAACTTGTAATTAAAAACATGATGGACGTCATGGAACACTGAATCTACCACAACCAAACATATGATGTTGAACTACATGACGAAGGCTCATTGAGAAAGTTAGTCTCCACTGAATAACAAATAATAAATACAATTCTATTAATACTTAATTAATTGATTATTATTAATTTGAAACATATATTTTAATTTTATTTAAACTAAAAAGAAACTAATTATGGTTTTCATCATGTTCAGAAATGAATGACTTAGTTTCTTTAGTGTCTTTATTTCTATTGAAATAATGTTTTTCAATCATTCTCAAATTGAATAGTCCGTCATTTAAGTTGTTATCTGATTTTTATTTTGAAGTAAATGAGTATTAAAACTCTTCATTATTTATAATGTTATTTTATATTGAACATATCAATAAAATTATGATTGTGCCTCATCTTTTTTATCATCAGTACCATTTAAATAATCACTTTTTCTTAATAACACCACCATATATTCAACTCAAAACTATCTTTAATAAATATATTTGCATGTTAATAAATAATAATACCTAATAATAAATAAATAACACTCCATAATGTCACTCATAATAAGTAATAATAATAATTCATAACCAAATAGTCTTGAGTAAATCGTTATCCAATCACAGGAAAGTCATGACCAGACGATAGCTGGTGTTTCAAAGCTTGGATTTATTAAGATTTTATGTGGTATATCTTTTAAACATATTTATATAAAAAAATAAGAAATTAAAAATACAAGAACTACAAAACCATTTATAATTTCTTTTTTAAAGATGACTTTAGACTTTGATATTTTCTTATCTGTATTAACATTTACTACACAAAAACATCCATTCCAATTAAGAAAAGGTGTACAACCTATGTTGAACACCCAATTAAAGTATGTAAAATATTAAAAGATGCAGGTATTATTGATAGTTGGTGCATTATTACATGATACTGTAGAAGACACAAACAACACATTGAAGAATTAGCAGAACATTTTGGTAAACAAATTACTCAATATGTATGTGAGGTAACAGATAATAAAAAACATGATAAGGTAACAGGAAAAAACTACAAATTGAGTATAGTAAAACAATTTCTTAAAGAGGTAACATGATTAAATATGCAGATAAAATACACATGGAACCAATCATTTCTACTGTGCCATGCCCATTGTTTGTTTTATTCTTTATTAATTAAAATAAACTTAAATAAATTTAAATTAATAAACAAGTAAACCATACGAAGTAGCCCAAAGGTGTATAGTTTGGGGGAAAAAAGTAAGTGAAGTATTCAGAGGTTTAAATAGTATATTGGACAAGATGAAATTTTAAAGGGGAATATAACAGATGATAATGGAAAAATTTATCCTGCTTTACCAGAAGGAAATCTAGACGAATTTTTACTTCATTATTACGATTTTTAATTCATAACCAATAATAATTTATATTTCTTACGTTAAAAAAAAGGAATTTTGAATTATAAACAATTTCTTTTATTTAATTGTTTTATAAAATAATAGAAAATTATTGTTTTATGGAAATAAAAATTAAAAACTCAAAATTGAAGAAAAAAATTATAAATATGAGTGATAGTATTCAATCATCAATTAAGAATTTAATGAATTCTTTTCAAATTCAAATAGAAAATGAATTAATTCAATTAAATGAAACATTAAAACATCCATTAATGGAATTAAAACAACAAGAATTAAAAATGGTGTTAAATGTTAATGATTCTATTGAGCAATTAATTAAAGAAATAACATTTTTATCTTCAAGTTGTTCAATGGGAATTCCAAAAAATCAAATTCAAATACAACCATTTCACTCAATTGGTTGTGAACAAGAAATTGATAAATTTATTCAAAATTGTCTTGAACAATTAACATTAATGAGAGTTATTAATCAAAATATTTATGATGCTTATAAAAAGATGCAAAATATTATTTCTAAACGAGAAACATGTGAGAAATTAATGCAATCATATATTAATCATACTCAATCAATGCAAAATTGGTTAATATCAAAGAATTAATATTGTTTGGTTTAATTAAAGTATTTTATTGTTTCAATTATAACTTAGAAATCTCTTCTTTCATTAATGTATTCTCTTTTATAACCATTTGATACTTTTTTAAAAGTTCTATTTTATCATATTCATTAAATGTTTCTGCATTTTTAAATCTTTCAAATAAAGCAATTCCATTTTCTCTTTTAATATCAAATAAGTTTCTTTGTTGTGAAATTTCTTTTTTCATTTTTGTTACAGCGTCATCATATATTTTTTGATCTATCGTTAGTTTATTTCCATTTATCTCTAATAAAAATGATATGGCACCATATAGATTAGTAATATAATAAGAATATTCTCCATTAATATCTCCTCGCTGTGAAAATGCAGAAAGATAAGATAATGTTGATGCAAGATGAGTTGTGTTTGCTCTAATTACTATGTAAATAAATGAAGGTAATAATATATCAGCAGTTACTGAATCACCAGGTGGTAATAATGAAAAAGTTAATGATTGAAGTACTTTAAATGCATTAGCTAATTGCATAAGTTTTTGTGATGGTGTTTTAAAATTATTCATTTTTCTTAATATTGCAATTATTTGTCTAATTCCTTTTTGACTAGAAGGTTCATCAAGGAAGTTAACATCTAAATGACTTGCATGAATGAATTGATGAATTTTAATTATTTGTTCAAGTTTTATATCATTAATGACTTCTTTACTTGTTTGAAATTTATCATAACAAGGAGGCCAAATATACTCAAATAACATTGAACTAAAGATATTCTCTAAAATTTTTCTTCCAAGTTCTGATTCATTTAAATTATTATTAAATCGTTCTTGAATAGGTTGAGGTAACTTCTTTTTTACTCCATCAACAACTCGTTGTAATAACCTTGCACGTTCTTCCATTGATTTACCTTTAACAAGGTCTGGAAATTGTGTTTTTGTAGCATTTATATACATCATTATTGTTTCATCTCTCATTGAATCTGCGATTAATTGAGTTATTTCGCTCTCTTCTTCTTTAACATTAGAATATAACCACATAACATTTTCTTCTTTAAATATTCTTTGTAGACGAATTTTTTCTTTTGCCTCAGCTTCTTTTCTTGATTTTACATCATTAGAAATTTGTTTAGGAAGTAGTTTATTTGAATTATACTTTCTAGTTACTTCATTAATATTTTCTATACTCATTTGATTAACGTCAATTTCTTGAATACACACAGGACAATACATAGGCAATTTCCATTCTTTTGATACATTTTCTGATAAATATCCCCATTCACATCCTTCAAACCTCATTGTTTGTGATATAAATAATACAGGAAAAAATCCTATAGAAGTCTCACATGAACATCCTTCAATTATTGATGCCCCACCATCAGCTATTTGAGTTATTTTTGGTTTCATTTTATCAAATAAAAATCTATCACTAATAAGTTCAGGATGAATAACCATAGGAAATGGTATTAATTGATCACTGTATGGAGATAATCCTTCAGACTCTATCTTTCCATATATTCCATTAATAGAAACAAAATCTTTTTTACCACCTTGTCTATAAATCATATGTGAAGCTAGAAACTCAACAGATAAAG
>NW_001854751.1:5400-47275 GCF_000209125.1 Entamoeba dispar SAW760
TGAACTTTTAAGAGAAGAAGAGTTAATTCGAATTACAATCATTTAACAATAAGGAAATGCATTTACAACACAAATTTAAGCAAGTTCTCAGAACTAAAACTAGACGAGAAGTTTTTCAAGCAATTGGAATTTTTATTGGTTTTATTATCTGTGTTAGTATTGTTATTGTTGGTATTTGTATGACTATTGATGGAGTGTCTTTACCAAAAAGATCTGAATGTGGTATTTTATGTGGATTTTGGGTAAATGAACGTGGTGTATTTGATGAAATTATTTCAATGTTTGGTGTGTTTGCTCCATGGGTTTATGGAATTTCAACAATCATTTTAATGCTTATTCATTGTCTTGGAATATTTTGTAGTAAACAAGAAAATGGAGGATTTAAAGTTTGTTTTTAATTATTAATTTGTTTGTATTCAACAAATAAACAAAACTTATTGTTATAGCTCGAATTTATTTCTTTGAGAAAACGAGATTATAGCAAATTAGTTGAAGTTATTGGACTTTTATTGATTGGGTTTGGAGGAGTCCCTTTGTTACAACACATTATCAATCCAAATTTATACCTTAACACTCAAGTCGATATTTATAATATCGGTCAACTTCACTTCCCATTTTTTGGGATTTTCCTCGCAATTATTCGTTGGGTTTTTATTTTGAACTTTTTTATTTCTATAATTTATGCTTTTGTATATAATAAAGCAAATGAATCTTCTACTACAATGGACGACTTGGTTATTCCTTTCTATCTAAGATAGTCTGTAATTCATTTATTTTTTATTAAGTCATATTTATTAAAAATATAGTAACCTGAAAACTATAACTATGTATTTTTATACTTCTGAGTATAATATACTCATTTAAGGCTCTTGAAAAAGTATTTTTATTTATTGATTATGGGCTACTGTTATTTCTTGTTGATAAACATTTTTTTATTAATTATACAAACTCTTTTAGTGGTATTTTATTCCAATTCATAATATTAGATTCTCTTTAATTGCTGACTTATTTCTAAAATAACATTCTTAATAGTATCTATGGACTGTATTCTTTTAAGGTACTAATACATTTTAAATTATCATCGTTAAAGAGAATGGTTAGTATAGTAAGAAATGATAATCATAAAATACACATCATACAATGAATTATTTGAAAATAAATTTAAATTTAGTATTGTTAAAACTGTAGGCTTTATTATTATATTAATCAATATAAATGGATATTGAATTTAATAAGTTCTTTTAGTATGAATAACTGTATTTGTTGAGTATAGAAAGTATTCTTCTTAGATTAAAATGGAATGAATAGATATTCTAGTATTCCTAAAAATAAAATTATTCTCTTATTAGTTATGTCATTATAAATCATTCTATATTTTCAAATTAAGTTATTAAATGTTTAATGATATATTTAAAAAACTAATTATTCTCTTAAAAGAATAAATTATAATACTTAAAAGAGGTTATCTTCAAAAGAAGTAATACATTATGCTTTATTGAGAATATTTTATAATATAAAAATGGTTAATTATCTTGTTTATATTAAATAAAATTCTCTCCTTTTTTATTTAAAAAAATTAACAAATGTATAATACTGATACTCTAATAAGGATATAAACTCTTTTTTCGGTAAAAATATTTTCTTAAAAAAGATTTTATATATCTAATTATTATAAACTTTTCTTTCTCTTTTCATTATACAAAGGAGTTACTCAAATATAGATGTTATTTATGAATAAAAACACAAATTTATTCAAAAGATTTAAAATATTTAATTTTTCTTTTATAAAAAATGATTCATTTTATTCAAAATTATTAGCAATAAATTATAAAATAAGTAAAAAAGTTACTTAATTATCAACAATTGATGTAACAATAATCTCATGTTATAAACAATATAGGAATATACGTTTTACTTTCTGTTAATTTTACTTATGTCTCCAAACTTATGAAATTCAATAACAGTTCTAGAAAAAATTCTATATCTTCCAATTTATTTATGCTACAATTACTTTAATCCTAATGAACAATTCTTAAATAAAAATCTGATTTTAGTCTTACTTTGGTTTTTATGCATTAAAATGTAATGTGATATTGAACAATGATTTCCAACTTTATTAAGTTAATATATTTATATAAATTATTTAATTATACTATAATATGCTTATTACAAATGAGTAGTATTTGTAAGGCTTTTTGTAACTCTTATTTTCTTGTTGTGTTTACATAAAAATTAACTCTTCTTTCAATCTCTTTTTGAAATTCTGTTTTAAGAGTGGGTATGTCGCAGCTCTTCTGACTTCTTCTAATATAAAGACAAATACTTTTAATTCATTTTTGTGAATTTAACATCCTTTAACTTCTTTATTTGAAAAACACAAAATGATATAATTATGTTATTTTGAACCCTAAAAAAATGAAAAAAAATTAAAAATTTCAGAAAGGAATGGTTTGTGGATTGTGCATTGTTAAATACATGATTATATCATATCACCTTATATAAAAAGACAATACATATTCAATGGATATAGCAAAAACAAACAACAAGATTACGAAGAGAATATTTAATGAAAAAAAGTATGGAAAAGTATGATAAAGCACGACTTGACAAACAAGCTGTTATTGCTCAAACAATTGAGAATGGAACTCAATTACCTGCTCATGCAAAAGAAGGATTTGATGTTGCAATGACCAGAATGGATGCAGAAGATGATGCAACAAGACAAATCTCAACATATGATAGTGAATATGCAATGGCAGGAGTTAAAGATCCAAATGTTTTTATTACAACATCAAAAGATCCATCAAGCAAATTAAAAGAATTTGTTAAAGAAATTAAGTTAATTATTCCAAATTCAACAAGAATTAACAGAGGTAATATTCAAATTAAACAATTAGTTGAAACATGTAGAAGTCATGATGTAACTGATTTGATTATTGTTCACGAAAATAGAGGAGAACCAGATGGAATGATTATTTCACATTTTCCATATGGACCAACAGCATATTTTGGATTATACAATGTTGTTTCTAGACATGAAACAAAAACATCTAAAACATTTAGTGAAGTATATCCTCACTTAATATTTGATAATCTCACTACACCATTAGGCAAGCGATTTGAAATGATACTTAAATATTTATTCCCTGTACCAAAAAGTGATTCAAAAAGAGTAATGACATTTTCTAATAGTAGTGATTATATTACATTTAGACATCATGCATATGATTATAATGAACAACATCAATTAGTTCTTCAAGAAATTGGTCCAAGATTTGATTTACGACCATATCAAATCAAACTAGGAACAATTGATATGGATTATGCAGAAAATGAATGGATATTAAGAAGTTTCATTAATTCAGCTACAACAAGAAAATTACTTTGATTGAAATTAAATATTTTTTAATACTTTATTAACACTTAATTTTTATATTGCATAACTTTCTTAATCAATTTTGTTTAACTTCAAAATATCATCAATTTATTACAATAGATGAAAAAGAATAATATCAGTGAACTCTATGCACAATGTATTCAATTATGTAATACAAATAAAGTAAATAAAAAAAATGCATGGGATGTTCCTATTATTGATTTAATGCAAGATATAATTAATGAAAATAATGATAAAAGTAAATTCCAAATGGCAAGCACTTCTATAGATGCTTCTTTAATGATTTATTCTTATAGAGTTGATGATATTTATCAAGCTTTTGCTAATTTTGCTGAATTAATCACTACAAATCAACTAGATAAAGAAGTCAATGATCAAACTCAACAAACTGAATATAAAGATAAAACTCTTCATATAAGAAAAACCAGAAAAGTCAAATTACAAACACTTGAAAAATGTCCATCAAATTTAATTAATAAATCTTCAACAAAATTATATCAAAACGATTTATTGTTCAAAGTGTATCTTCAAAAATATAATACTCATTTTTTATCGTTAATTGGTGATCATGCCTCATTTATTGGTGATTGGAATCAATTTATTGATATCACTTCTTATGTTCAAGATGATTCATCTACTGAAATACCTTGTAATCTCAATTTTGATAAAATTCAACATCATCATATAACTTCACAACATTCTCAACAACCACAACACCAACAATATGACTTTACTGAATTAGATGATTTATGTAGTGAGGATAAACAAAAACCAATTCTTGGAATACCTGTTACAACACCTGGATATTCTTATTACAACAAGTTATTATTTAAAGAGTGGTATCATAACCAAAAAAACCATTCAAAAAGACATAGAGAAAAATCAAAGATGAGAGAAATTGACTTAACAATAATTCCAAGTCATATCACATTACCTTCATTATCTTCTTATACATATTCTACTTTTAAAAAGAAAGAAATACCTAAATTTTCACTTCCTATTAAAACATTAAAATGGTCAGTAAATTGGAGTGTTAATTCATTAGGTCATTGGGATGATGATATTATTGAAAATGACTCTTCTTATGATGAAAATGGTGATACATTTATTGATAATGATGTGAAATCTTGTATCACTGAAGTAACAACTTGTCTCAATCAGAATCATTCACAATGGAATATTATTCAACCACCAAAACAATTTAATACAAACCCACTCCAATGTGTAGAATATCAAAAATTACTTGATTACTCAACACTAGAACAATGTGTTCAATCAGTAATTCTTAATTCTGAAACAAAAGTTATTTCTTTTGAAACAATATACAACCAAACACTTCTTCAATTACCATCTAAATTACGTTCAGAAGCTACTATTCATTATGTTTTTGTAGTAGCATTGATACTAACAAATAAAAATCATTATCATCTCTTAAATCCGTCAATAAATCAACTGTTAGTGAAAATCATTGATTAATTGATTAATTCAGAATTTATTGTTGAAAGTACTTGATATCATTTATGTAATCTCAAAAATGATTTGATATTTTAAAATAAAAAAAAAATAGTTTGGCATTTTTAACATTAATTACAAATAAGATTTTGACTTTTTCATTTTTTGAAAAGGACATTTTTGAGTTGTTGGCATGTTGTAGAAATGACTAGAAGTTCTTCTATAATCAAATAAGTCATTCACAAGTTAAAAAAGGTCCAGATTAATTTCAAGTTCATTTTGACAGGACATTCAATCCTTTTCTAAATTCTCTTGTCTTCATTTTAACAATGCATTAAACTAACTTTATGGTTCTACTCAACCAAGGCATTGTCCATCTCAACAACTATCTATTCTCTGTGATACTTCATTTATTCGTCCATGAGAATCATCAAAATAGAAACACTGAAAAAACCCTTAAAATTTTCTAAAAATAAGAAGTTAAAATAAACCCGAAAGGACAGAACGAAAGAGTGTAAGAAATAAAGAAAATGAAGATGTAAGTTTAAGTTAAATTCATTCAAAAAGAAAAAGAAATGATTGAATTTTTTTTTGAAGATAAAGAAAAACCCTTTAGGAATATTTAAAGAGAATAAGAAACTAAAAAAGTTCATAGAAGAAAATGACAAAGAGATTCTTCTTTACATCGGAAAGTGTTTCAGGTGGACATCCAGATAAAATGTGTGATCAAATTTCAGATGCCATTCTTGATGCATGCCTTGCACAAGACCCACATTCTCATGTTGCATGTGAAACAGCAACAAAAACAGGACTTATTTTAGTTCTTGGAGAAATTACTACTAATGCAGTTATTGATATTCCAAAGATTGTAAGAGGAGTTGTTAAATCTATTGGATATGATGATACAAATAAAGGATTTGATTATCAAACATGTTCTGTTCTTTCATGTGTTGAGCAACAAAGTCAAGATATTGCTAAAGGAGTTCATATTGAAAAGAAAGAAGAAGATATTGGAGCAGGAGATCAAGGAATTATGTTTGGATATGCTACAGATGAGAGTAAAGAAATGATGCCATTAACACATGTTTTAAGTACAAAATTAATTTTAAGACTTCAAGAATGTAGAGAAAAAGGAATTTTACCATGGCTTAGACCAGATTCAAAATCACAAGTTACATTAGAATATGAAGAAATTGAAGGACATTTAAAACCAATTAGAGTTCATACAGTTGTTATTTCAACACAACATGCAGATAATGTAACTAATGAAGAAATTGCAAAAGGATTAGAAGAAGAAGTTACACAAAAAGTTATTCCAAAGGAACTTATGGATGATAAAATGTTAAGATATTATAATCCAAGTGGAAGATTTGTTATTGGAGGACCAATGGGAGATGCAGGATTAACAGGAAGAAAAATTATTGTAGATACATATGGAGGATGGGGAGCACATGGAGGAGGAGCATTCTCAGGAAAAGATTCAAGTAAAGTTGATAGATCAGGAGCATATTGTGCAAGATGGATTGCTAAGAGTTTAGTTCATGCAGGACTTTGTCATAGAGTTCTTGTTCAATTAAGTTATGCTATTGGTGTTTCACATCCATTGAGTATTAATGTAAATACATATGGAACTGGAATTTGTGATGAAACATTATTGGTTGATATTGTTAATAAGAACTTTGATATGAGACCAGGAATGATTATTAAAGAATTAGGATTAACAAAACCTATTTTCCAAAAAACAGCAGTTGGAGGACATTTTGGAAGAAATGATCCAGATTTCAAATGGGAATTCCCAAAAGAATTAGAAATTCCAGCTGAACTTAAACCAAAATTGTTGAAGAATGAACCATAAATTTTGAATACTTTTTAAATCAAAAATATTTTTTGTTTCTTTTATTCTTTTCCTTTAATATCATAATATGACTCTATATATTTTGTGTATTTCTCTTCTTTTTGCTGCTTTAACATATAACTGTTAATTAATCCTTCTTTATCATCAAGAGATTGCAGTTTACATCATAATTGATTTTTACTAATTTTTAATGATTCACTATTCATGTTAATTCTATTGTGAATCTTCTCTTTCAATATGGAGGTAAATACTTTCATTATTACATTTATACAACTGATATGATGTTAATTAGTGACATCGTTCCTATCACCTCCTTTGTTAATTAATATAGTTCTTCCACTTACCATATCTAGAGGGATGTTTTCATTGAAGTTTAACTAATCATTGAAGATATTAAGAATGGAATCTCTTGATGATGACATTCTCTTCCAATAATACCCATATATAGTGTCAATACCTGGTGATTTCCAATTACTTATTTTCATCAGGTTTAAATTTAAATCATCCAATGTGATGATGACACTATCATAATTCCTGTATCTTTCATTCCACGATGTGATTTGATTTATTTTCAAATGTTCTTTATTTAATATTACCTGTGTTTCATATAATGATTTCAAATATTCTAAAGTAATATCGTTATTTGGGTATATTTCATTTTGTGGGTCTTTCTTCTTTATTTTGATTTTCTTATTAGAATCAAACATGATTTTATTTGTATTAATTCTGACATTTTCATTCTTATTAAATTTAATTCTTTCTTTAATCATCGTCATCATATATTTTATGTACTTTATTCTTTCTTGTGATTTAATTTTAATTTCATCTGCATCTTGTTCATTCAATCTCATGATGCATTTTATTCTGTACCATTCTATTGATTAGATATTCTAATCTATTTATTTTCTTTATGATTTCTTTTATTTCATCAAATTTATCTCATTTAAATTTATTTTAGAGATAATAATACATACACATTGAAATCATTTTCATACTTCTTGCAGATTTTCTATTCTCCTGACCATACCCATTTATTATTAATTTCTCTTATTAATTTATCTGATTCTTTCATTTTCCAGTAGTAATTAATATTTACATATTTATCTATTTTCATTTCTTTAACTTGAATGATGATAGAGTTAAGATATTCATTATCAATATCAGTAGAGTTATTTTTTATGATAATATTTTTTATTATTGGGTTACACTCTACTTTCCCTTCTATGATGGAGTTCACTTTCATTTTAATATATCTTTTAGTTGTTTCTTTTATTTTATGTGATATTTTAATATTATTAATGTATTCTTTATCATTATCTACATTAATATTTATTACTTTGATTATATTTTCTATTTGTTCATTTCTTAATTTCTTATTTAATTTCTTATTTAACAAATTAATTGCAAAACAATACAACACATCAATTAAAATTCTATTTGTTTGATTTGTTGTGTTTTCTTCTCTTCTTGACTGATTATCATTTCTTGTTTTTTGACACTCAGTGTTTTGCTCTTTTATTTCCAGAATTGTCTTTTTCATAATTGTAGTTTTGTTCATTTGTATTGTCCCAGATGATGATGTTCCAGTATTTGTTTGTATTTATCATTAGTCATTGTCTTCTTCTTCTTTATTTATGAAATAAAAAATAAATAATAAATTGATGATGATTTGATATTATTTGATTTTGTTCTTCATTTTCTTTTTGTGTATGGTCTAATTCTTTTCTTGTTATTTCTGCAGTCTCATAGTTTTCAATCCCACTTTTTTGATATACAGAGATTTGATTTTATTTATCTCTTATGTTCTTCTTCAACACATCATCATCATTCCTCTTTATCTCATAATTAACAAAGAAAATAATGATTTCATCGTTATGCGTTATTTCTATTTTATATTTCATTTATTTTTCATTGTAATGAATTATTTTATTATTTTAATTTTGAATTTTTCTTATTTCATTATATATAGTTTGAATATTGTTTATTTGTGTTTGAATCTTTTTTATTTCTTCTTCAAATTCTTTCCTGACTGTATCTCATGCTTTTTGAATCATTTCATTTGAAATGGTTCGTTCTTCTTTTTTGTTTGAAGTTCTTTAATAGTTTCTTCTAATTCTTTGATTTTATTTTGAAGTGTGTTAATTTCTTCTTTGCTGCTTTCTTCTTCCATTTTCTCTTCTTTATCTTGTGTTTTCCTTTTATTTTCTTTTTCATTTATTATTCTTGCAGCTTTACATCTATCGTTCATTTCTTTGATTGGATTTTTGTTTTTGATTTCTTCTTCGATTGTTTTAATATCTTCACTTTTCCAATCTTTTGTTTTATTTTTGATTTCTTCTTTGATTTTCTCTAGTGTTTTCTTCTTCCTTATTGAATATACTTCTTGGAGAATATTATACCATTTCTTTTCTTTACCTTCGTACTTTTTAAGTATTTCTGAATATTCTCCTTTTTCGCATTTTCTTGTTATTCTTTTAATTTTCATTTCAATTTCTTTTGTTGTCAACCATTTAGGTTTCTTATTTGTATAATGTTTATTATCATTATATTTACTTTCTTTCTTATTTGTTTTATTTGTATTCTTCTTTTTCTATTCACTTTTTTCTTGTTATTTCTTTTATCATAATTATTATGCATTTTATTGTTATTTCATTCTTTCTTTTCTTTGAACTTGAATACCTGTGTCTTGTTTGATTCTTTACAAGACTCTATGGTATTACTCAATAGCCATGGCAACAAAATTTGTTGTATATTCTGCATTGATAAAAGGATCTGAAAAAAACAAAGAAAAAGTAGATAATTAAGTATTAATAGAAATATTTTATATTGTTCATTGTTCAGTGGAGATTAATTAATCCATTTCTTTTAAAAGTATTTGTTCTTCAACTTTTGGCTTATTCTTTGATTTTAGTTGTTGAATTATGATAATTTCATTTTCTCATTTATTTATTGAGGAATAGAGTATTTGAACATCAATTATTTAAATATTCATTATTTAATTTATTTTTGATTTTGATGCGTTTAAAATTATTCTTTATTTTCTTATTTTAAGGAGAATATATAATTATTACTATATTACTATAGGTTAATATTCTTTTTACCTCAACACTAAATCCTTTTCCTTTGATAATCTTATGTTATCAAATATACTTGTATCATAACAAGTAATAATATCATCTTTATAAATACCTATTCTTTTATTATCAATGATATCATATCATTGTAATTAATAAACACTATTATTCTTGTAGTATTGATTATGATGTTTTTCAACTAAATACAACATTATAACCATTCCATAACTGGTGTATTTGAATGATGATAATATTTTAGGGTATTGTGTTGTGTATCTGACACACCACATTGGAATCATAAAGAATAATATAATAATAATAAAATAAGAAATAATCATTCTTATTATTTATTATATTTATTTTATATTTTATATTGATTTTTATCTTTGATTAACATCACTCATTTCTTCTTTTTGTCATTTTTTTCTGTTCTAAACATCATTCATTTCTTATTTTTATTCTTTATTATTCTTATTTTATATTAGATGATCTTGTATCATTTTATATTTGTTTATATTGTTTGTTTATATTTTATTATTATTATTTATTGTTGTTTATCTTATATCATTTATTTATTATATGTTGTATTGATATTTATCATTGTTAATATGAAATGAATAATAATGAATAAATATAAAATAAGAATAAAAAGATATAAGAATATAACATAAATAATAAAATAAGAAATATATAATAGATATAAAGATAAAAGAATAAGAATAAAATAAAATAAATATAAAATAATATAAATAAAATAAAAAATAAATAAAAAAGAATAAAATAAATATTTTATTATATTTTTATTTATCTTTTATTCTTATTTCTTTTTATTATTTATTAAATTAACACCCCCATTGGGTGTAAATATTTCAAATGAAATAAAATAAAACCAGAATGAAATATGTCCATTTTTATATTCACCATTTCATTCATTGGCAGATGAAAGAAATGGCTGTTCATATTCATTTATTGATTTTATTTTATATTCTTTTTTAGTTTTTAGTTTTCAAATAAACAATAATGAATAAAAATCATTTCATTTCAATTACAATGATTCGTTGTGGTGTGAAACGTTCTGGATGTTGTTTTCCACAAAGTGCATTTGATACTCCTTTATATTCATATGAAGATTGTTTACAATATGATTTTGTTTTATCATTTTCTTTAAAAACATAGATATCATTATCCAATCCAAATGCAAACAAATAATCACTTGTTTGATTAGATAAATAAAATGCATATTGTGGATCATTAATATCAAATTTCTTCATTCCTTTTATTCTTCCTTTTGATTCTAATGAAAATAAAAATGAATTTGGATCATTTATATACCAATTAACTTTATCAATTTTCTCATTAATATATCCTCCAAATTTATTTCCATTTGTATCTTCAATAATAATTATTATATGTTCTTTATTCATTATTTTTTGATTAAATACTGATGTATTCTTATTCCAATCATCAATATCTGAATCAAATATTATATTTCCTATTTTTCTTGATGTCCATTCTTCTATTTGTTTCATTTCTTCAATTGTCTTCTTCGTTACAGTTTTTGTTACTTCTTCTTGTTTTCTTCTTTCTTCTTCTTTTCTTCTTCTCTCTTCTTCCTCTTTTCTCTTCTTTTCTTCTTCTTTTTTCTTTCTTTCTTCTTCTTCTTTTATCTTCTTCTTCTCAAAATAATCACTATAATATGTTTCCCATTCTTTTTTCTTTTTATTAAAGGATTGGGTGATTTTGTCTTTTTCTTCTGGTGTTCTGAATATTTTATCTTTCATGTTCATTTCTTCAATTGAAATGATTTTATTAATTATTTCATTCCGTGTTGTACTTAGTATTTCTTCATCTTTATTACATTCTTCTATTATTTTCTTCATTTGATTCTTTATTATTTCTATTGTTTTAATTGTTTCTTGACTTTTTATTATTATTAGTTTTCTTCTTCTTTCTGTTTCATCAATCCTATCAAATATTCCTTCTCCCCTTTTAATAGCTTCTGAATATGTTTCATCTGCTTTTATTTTAAATATTTCATTTTTAATACTTCCTAAATAATATTGATATTGTTTAGTAGTATCATCAATTGATTGTTGAATATTTGGAAGTGTTTCTACTTCTTCTTTAAAGAAATGAGTGTTCTTGTTTATTAACTCTTCCATTTTAATTTAATGTATTTAAGATTAAAATCAGATGATTAAATACTTAAATACACGTTTATAACACTTCATTTTATTTATTATTTTATTATTTTAATAAACATCATTTCATTTTTATTATTTTAAATTAAATGTTATTTATTTTTTATTATTTTAAATAACATTATGATTCGAATATAGCATATCAGAGACACAACACAGAACTCTAAAATATTATCATCATTCAAATTTACCAGTTATGGAATGGTTATGATATTGTATTTAGTTAGAAAAACATCATAATCAATACTACAAGAATAACAGTGGTTATTAATTACAATGATAGATATCATTGATAATAAAAGAATAGGTATTTATAAAGATGATATTATTACTTATTAGAATACAAGTATATTTGACAGTATAAGATTAATAAAGAAAAATGGTCTAGTGGTTGATACTAAAATGAATATTAATCCATAGTAATACAGTAATAATTATATATTCTTCTTAAAATAAGAAAATAAAGAAGAATTTTAATACTCATCAAAATCAAAAATAAATTAAATAATGAATATTTAAATAATAGATATTTAAAATATTCTATTCCACAATAAATAAATGAGAAAATGAAATTATCACAATTCAACAACTAAAATCAAAGAATGAACTAATAAGTGATGAATAAACACTTCTAAATCAAAGGGATTAATTAATCTCCACTGAACAATGAACAATAGAAGATATTTTTATTAATACTTAATTAACTGCTTCTTTATTCTTTTCCTTTAATAAATTAAATTATCTATTCTTTGATAATTATTTTATAATTATTATTTTTCTTTACTTTCTTTTACTTCTTGAAGTAAAATCAATTTGTTCTAAATCATTAAGTTTCATTTAGTTTATTGTTATTATCTTTTTACTCCTTCTTGATTGTGTTAAGATGGCTCAGATTATGAAAAACTTTCTATGATTGTTTTTGAACAATCATTATTGTTTGTAGATTCTTTTATAAGTGACAAATTTGAAAATAATTCTTTTCTCTTCCCATAAAGTACTTTTTATTGAAAAGAGAGATGACAAGTGGTGTTTTGTAAAATATCGTCTATAATAATTTCAAAGAATTCACAAAAAGAATAAAAAGAACTTAAAACTATAATCAAAATAAATGGAACAGAGTACCGAAGATAAAAAAAAAGGAAAGCTAAGTAAAGCAGGAGATGAAACAAGTCGTATTCGAATGAAGAAAACATTACACAAACATCTCACAGACCTTATGAATGCTATGGGAAAGAAGATGACATTAAATGAACTAGTGGGAATATTATATGAAGACTTTATTCAACACGGAGACACTAATAAACGATGGACATTAAATAAACCAACTCAATCATCAAATGTAAGTGTATTAGGAAAAGAGTTTTATTTATCAGAACAATACTATAAATTACTGTTTGAAGGATTATATTAATTATTGATATTTTTAATTGAATTGAAAAGGAATTTTTAACGATTCAATTTTTTTAATCCATCTAGTTGGTGTAATAACTTTGGTGCCATTTCATCTCCAACTGGGACTTTGTCCTGAAGTGTTTGATGTGAACAATAAAAAGAAATTTAAAATTAGATTTTATTTTTGTGTTTCTTTGTTTTATAAATAAAAGTCGAAAAGTGTTATTTTCTATTAAATTTTAAATGAAAATCAATATTTTCATAATAAACCTTTATTTTTGAGATCACAAATATTCAATGAATTTACATCAAACCAAAAATAATTGTATTAACTTTGGTAGTGCAAAAAGGTTATTTAAGTTTTTTACTAGGTTTTATTAAACCCGTCCTTAAATAAACTTAATAAATCAAATAATGACCAACTCTACTTGGGTTATTATTCGTGCGTCATTAGAGACGGTTGGTAAATTAGTGTTAGTGGGGTTGTGTGGTTATGTTAGTGCCAAACGTGGGTTTTTAACAAAACCTGCTCTTGCGGCATTGTCTAAAGTTACATTTACATTTCCTATGTTTTGTACAATTGTAACTCGTCTTTCATCCTCTGTAGATAATCCAAAAGATATTTTAAATTGGTGGCCTTTGTTAGTGTCATGTTTTTCATTAATTGCTATTGCTGCATTTTTT
Organism: Entamoeba dispar SAW760; assembly: GCF_000209125.1. Classification (NCBI taxonomy): domain Eukaryota; phylum Evosea; order Mastigamoebida; family Endamoebidae; genus Entamoeba; species Entamoeba dispar. The sequence continues at coordinate 19,456 of NW_001854751.1, forward strand.
ATGAGAGGAATTGCATTTGTTTCAAAAATGAGTACCAAAGATGCAAGAGTCTTTGTACATACATTTTCTTTTGGAAATCCTACTGTTATCGCATTGGCTATCATTGATTCACTTACAACAGATACAACATTGTTTGGGGAAGGTACTGCTGCACAACAAGCAAAGAAAAGAGGAAGTGCATATATTTCAACACACTTATTTATGTTTTCTTTATTATTTTGGATTCTTGGATATATCTACATTAATTTAAATAAAACAAATGATGAAGACACACTTCCATTAATACAACCATCTAAAACACCTAATGAAATACCAAATGATCATAAAAATGATGATAAACCAAAAGAACAAGTATTTGAAGAAAATCCTCATTGGTATGACCCTGTTATCAATAACATTAAACTTATATGGAATTTTATAGTAAAGATATGGGATGTGATCACTGAATTTGTTTCTAAACAATGGAACAAATTACCTAAAATGGTTAGAGAAATTATTAGTAAATTATTTAATCCTGCTTTCTTAGCTGTCTTTTTTGGAATGTTATTCTTATTTGTAAAACCATTATATAATTTCTTCTTCACAGGGCCATTAAGAGTTGTAGGAAATACGATGAAAGTATTAGACCAAGCAACAGTACCTTTATGTTTAATGATTGTTGGTGCAAATATGGCAAGAGGACCAGTAGCGTCAGGTGTAAGTCCATGGACAATTATGTCAGGTATTGTTATGAAATATGCAATTCTTCCATTTGCATTTGTTAGTGTTATTTATCTTTGTTATTTGTATAACATTTTCATTGATGATCCTGTCTTTGTTTTAATTATGTGTATTGAAACTGCAACACCACCTGTATTTAATACTATAGTCTTGTGTACTCTTGCTTATCCTAAAGGGAATAAATTGGTCGCGTCTTTAACGTTTTGGGGGTATCTCATTGATATTGTAACACTAACAGTAGTTGTAGCTGTTACATTATTATTAATCCAAGATGATCTTAACGTGAATTAATTTATTAACAAATTCTCATATTTTATTTTACTTATTCTCAATAAAGTTCACTCAATAGTAAATTTATTTAAAAAGTATAATTAAGTAATTGTGATCAAAGAACAGAAAAAAAGATCTTAATAAACCAGTTCATGGCCACTTTATTGTGGAGTAGCGTTTATTTTTTCTTAATTGCAGAAATTATCATGCTTATTATTTTATTATTCCCATTACCACCTTTTATTGCTAGGAAGATTCCATTCTTCCTTCGTCATGTGTTGAAGAATAAAACTTTGTTTATTGTTGTTCTTTCAATCTTAACTCTTTGCTTCACTGAGTCTATTAGAAGTCAAATAAAATGTTCTCGTGAATTAGATGAACTTGGAACTGATGATCCTCTTTTAAATAAAGTAACAATAAGCTTAAAGTTTGTTTTTTTATTGGTAGTTCAACTTTGATTTTTCTAATAAAAATTCATCATATTATAGTAAATTCAGAAGTGAAAGAAATATGTATTTGTCTGGATTCTCATTGTTTTTCATTTTTGTTATTTGGAGAGTTGGTGTTTTATATCAACAAATTGACCAAAAAGCAGAAAAAGAGAAGTCAAGTAAAGTTGAATCAAAGGAAACAAAACCAGTTGAAGAAACTGAACGTCCAAAGACTGATTGAACTATTTAATCAGGTTTTTTTATTTTTGAAATTATTTTTTGTATCGGTTTTAATTAAGTTGAGAAGATTTATTAATAATATTTAACTAAACTTTTGTTGAAAATTAATATCAGATGAATGTTCTATATAACTATAAAATCTATTTTTGAAGAATAATAAGTTTATTTTCAACAATGACGTAAAAAAAAACGAATAAATAGTATAAAAATAATATGATAAAAGAAAATAGCAATGTTAATTACTTAGATTTGTTTTATACTTATACTAAATCTTTTTCAGTTATGACCATATTATGCAAATAAATAACTTCTAATATAGTTATTTGATTTATTAATGACATGAAAGGTATTAATTTCTTTTTGAGATTACATATAATTAATAATAATAATTCTCTTTCTTTGTTATTTTTCTTTTTCCCATTTTTTTATTCTTTTTTTTTTTACCAACTTCTTTGACAAGATAAGAGATTAATTTATTAAATAATCCAAGAATATTTCTTCTTGAAATTTTCTTCTTATACTTCTCGGTAGACAAATTATGTACTTTGAACAACAACTAGTTTATTTATTTAAACATTTTATTCTAAGGTCATAAAGACAAGCTTCATCTTATTAATCTTTCTAATTAACTTACTTAAATATCTTCTTACAAAATAAAAGTTTCTCATTAAAATAATAAAATCAATCACACAAATCAATTAAAAGTCAGAATAACTCTTTCCTTTCTTTTTGATAATGATTATCACAATGACAGCAACGATAATAACAATGATTATGAATGCAAGGAAAATGGCAGCAATAATACCGACAACAGCACCTGCACTTAAACTATCATCATCATCGTCACTATTACTACTATTATCATTTAATCCTTCTTCATCTTTCCAAGAGAAAGAAATTCTACCAAGACCAGTGTCGACATTGCTATGGGCTGCAACAAATACATAAACAGATTCACCTTTTTTCATTGGATAAGAAACAATTGTTCCTTTTCTACCAACAGGAGAAGTGGTATAATCACCAAAAGCAACACATTCTTTTGGCCATGACTCTTCTAGTTTAGTAGTACATTCTTTATACATATCGATATGGGAATAGAATGTTGATGAATCATCAGTTAGTGCTTGAAGAGTTTTATCTTCTGGAGCTGTGATATGATACCATACACCTTTTATTCCATCTTCAGTTATTCCACAAATTCTTCTTGATGAAGTAGAGAACATTGTATTGAAATATTTGATTGATGGAACATGAATTTCTTCAGCATTAGAACACATTGAATTATTTGGTCTAACATTATGTTCATAAATACTAACTCTGGTAACTGCTTTTTGAGCGTTAACATCTTTGGCATGGAAAAGAATTGAAGTATTAATAGCAGGAATACTATTATATAATTCTAATTGGATTGTACTTCCAAATCCACATGTTGATTCAGTGTCTGGAGAAAAACAAGTCCAGTGTGGATGATAATAATCACCAGATGCAGTAACTCCAATATTTGAATTGGTTTCCTCACCACATGATGTAGCAACATAAGTAATACCACCATATGTTTTAATTCCATACCAAATACCAATTGATTCTTTTTCTTTATCACAACTCCATTGAGAACGTGATCCACCAAGTAAAGCAACTCCAGTATATGGAAGACTATCAATCATGATTCTCTTTTCAATTGAAGATCCTCTAGTTTCAATTCCATAAGAAGCATAAAACAAAAAAGCACCATATTCTGGTAAATTATTATCGTTATCAAGAATCTTTTTTGCTGTAGCAAAAATGTATCTACTTTCTCCTTTGTTAATTGTAAATGAATATAATCCAGTAAATGAATTACATTGTGTTGGATCTTCACAAAGATCTCTCACTTCTAAATAACTATTATATTTGTTTACATTAGTTGGAATAACTCCTACTACAACATTTGTTTTTTGTTGAATACTCTCAATTTTATACCATGCACCTTGTCTCATAATTGGACCTAAACATCCTACTATAGTTGGAATTCTATTTGATCCAATAATATTTGAAGAAAAGATATCTCCTTTATTTCTAAGTAAAACTGAATGGGCATTAGAACATTGGAAATTACTAACATCACCTGCTCTTAAAATATTTAAAACAACAGTTGCATTCTCATCAGTTGATGATGCTCTAATATAATAATGATGATTCTTTTCTAGTTTCATAACAATATATGAATTTAATCCACATTTTCTATATCCTCCTGAATAACAAACATTACAATCATCTACATAAACTTCTATATCAGTAGGTTTATTTATTGAAGCACATGTATGAATTGCATACATGTTATCATCTCCTTGAACAGAGGTATAAAATCCATAATTATTTTTACCACATCCTGTTTTATCTCTATCTAATCCTGTAACTTTAACTTCAAGAACACTTGGAAATGAATTAATTGCATATGCACTAGAACATGTTGATGCATCAGCTTCATATGAGAAATATGTTTGAATAACTCCAGGTTCTGGATTATAAATATCATGTTGTGTAAATCCAACAAAAACAAAATATTCGTTTCCAATTTCAACATTAAATGCAAGTCTTGATTTTATTCCACAATTCTTACTAACTTGAACTAATGGTTTATCCCCTTTACAATTACCTGTAATATTTGCTCCTTCAACAGAGAGTAAAGAAATAGAAGTAGTAACAGTAGTAAATTTGTTGCATGTATTAATATAAATTTTATCTTTTTTTGCTGTGAATTGATACCAAAAACCATGACCATTTTTATAAGAATCTGGTTTAGTATGATTTGTATCAATGTCTTGAGTAATAGTAACTGGAAGTGTTAATTTCATAGCAGTTTGACAATATGAATTATTTGGTTTTATTTCTTTATCAACAGTTAATCTAAATGCACCAGTTTCATTCTTTGTAACACCAGTAACCATTACAAAGACTTCTTGGTTTTTAAGAACATTAAATCTAACTTTTGATCTATGTCCTTCACATACATTTTGTGAAATGTCTTCTGCTCCAATACATTCCGTTGTAACGCCATTTTCACATTTGGTCCCAACAATAATTCTTGGTGCAATAATTGTCTCTGGATAACAAGTACTTGCAATATATGATGCATCAGAATCACTAGTAAATTTAAAGACATAAGCATTTTGATTAACATCACCAGATGAATAACAATTCCATGTAGATGGATTATTATCTGTTAAAGTAAATGTTCCTGAATCATATATATCAAAATATGGAGTAATAGAAATAGCTGTTGAACATTTGTTTTGACCAAAGGCTAATACAACAAAGCTAAGAAGAATAAACATTATTTAATGAATAAATCAGTTGTATTTGTCCTTTAAATATCCAACAACTTTTCCACCGAAATATTTTATTGAAAAAGAAGTTTAAAACAGAAATTTCATTAGTAAATATCAGTTGAATCTTTCTTCTTAATTTATTGAAAAGAAAAATCAGTTCAATAAAATAAACTATTAAAAACTAAAAACTTTAACATTTTTTCCCTTATTCTGAAATATCAAGAACAAAATCTAAGAATTCTAGAAATAATAATAACATTTCTTACTAAAATTGTCATTTAATTAGTAGAAAATAAAAAACAAAAAACTAAAAATGAATAAAAATGAGAAATAAAGTTACAAACAAGGTGTGTAAATGGATTATACTTTTTTGTATCATATGCTTTGTATGTATATTGTTGTCTGGAAGAGAAACGATTGTTTTAGATACTTATCATGAGTGTTTACAAGAAAAAACAGGGATGGCACGTGATAGTGATGTTATTTTATTATCTCTTGCAGACGAAGGGCGTGTTGATTTAGACAGTATAATAGTACCGATATCATACATGAGACGAGAGACACCGTACAGTACTATTGTTTTATTTGTTGAAAATGGTTTGTATACAAACAATACAAAATTCTTTAATGAAATGAAAGAAAAATTAAGGATTAATATTGAAAAATTTGATAAACCAAATGTCCATATTGCAAATTATCGAATAAAACTATATTACGAATATCTTAAAAATCATAAATTCAATCGAGTGATTCATTGTGATATCTCTGATATTTATTTTCAAAGTGATGTATTTAAATATATTCCAGAGAATGGCAAACTCGTTATGTTTAAAGAAGGATGTAACTCAATTATTCTTATGAACGACCAAAAGAATTTACAATGGTACAAAGAATGTTATCCGAATTTAGATGGTTTAGACTCAACAAAAGAGATTATTAATGCAGGGATTGTATTAGGAGGATATTATCAAATGTTAAAATATATGGGAATAATATGGAATTTATTAGAAACAAATAAAAAATGTGACATAAGTACATTTGGTCCTGATCAAGCAGTAGTAGAATATGCATACCATAATGGATTACTAAAACAATTAATTAGTAAAGTAGAATCAGGTCCAGTTTATTGTAACACTCATCAATTTAAATACAAAGGTGGTAATTATCTTAATTATGGAGTAATGTATGATAGTTATGATTGTGTTGTACCATTTATTCATGGAAGACCACCTTATTATCCACAAAAGGTGATTGATTTTGAAATTTCTCTATATCGTGAAAATATATCATAACAAATAAACAAGACATGATTTATTCTGTTATAGATTCTAATTGAACAAGTACTTCTTTCATTGTTGGTCTTAGTGTTTGATCTGAGTTCCAACACTGTGTAATGAGAGAATTAAAAATTGTCATTTTCTCATTTAAAGCTGGTCTGTATCCCATTAACACTTTTTCTCTAATCTCACTAAAGAATTTAAATTCTGAGAATGGTGTCTTGTTAGTGCTAAGTTCCCAAAGGACAATAGCATAAGAATAGACATCACTTTTTTGAGTGAATGTATTTCCATTAATAACTTCTGGAGCAAGCCAATATGGACACTCTACTTTTGATGGAGTTGAAGCACAAACTGGTATTGTTTCACCAAAATCACTTATAGCACAGCTAATAAATGATTTATTTTTATCTAATTTAATGAGTATATTTGGTGATTTAATATCACAATGAATAAGAGGGATTTTATAAGTATGAAGAAAGTTAATTCCATCTGCTACTTGTTTTGCTATTTTAATTTTTTCATGTAATGAAAATTCATAATGACTTTGATTAATAAGACTATATAAACTACCTCCATTAAAATACTCTATTGTAATAAATAATGGATGAATAGAATATCCATAAATTTTAGCGATTGACTGATGAGAAGGGAAGTTAATGAAATTAATTTCACGTAAAAATTCTTCTAATATAGAGGTAAATAATTGAATAGCTGTTGTTTCTTTATTAAGTCCAGTAACACTAAAATCAATATTTCCCAATTTAAGTACAATAAGTTCTTTGTTAACTTTTCTTTCAAATAGTGAAATAGTAGAGTTAGATCCAGTACCAATATCATTAATAAAATTAAATTGATCTATCGAATCAATACTATGTTTTGGAAAAGTGTCTATTATATAATCTAATAAATATGCAACAGAATTAATTTCATGTTCTTTCCATTTAAAATTATATATAAAAGAATCAATATTTTGTTTAATAATTTCATTTGGAATAATTGTTTTAATTCCTTTAGATAAACATTCGTTACATAAAGCATCAAATCTTTCTATTTTACAGTTAGTTTGTTGACAAATAATTTTAATTTCATTAAAAATAGTATTAATAGTACTCACCATTAAAAATGGTATTTCTACATCATTAATTAATCCTCTAATTCTTATTTCAATTGTTTTTGATAATCTTTTTCCTTCAATAAGAACATATAATTTTCCTAAATTACCACCTTTTTGTACAATAACAATAGCACCATTTTTCCAATATGAATGAACAGTATATTTTAACATAAGAATTGAGATAATTAAATTGATTGCTTTATAATTAATTACTTTCATTTTAATAATTCTACCAATTTCTATTTCATTTCTTAAATGTTGTTCTGGCCAAATGTCTTTATTAAAACTATCTTTATAATCATGAAAAGTATATAATATGACATTACTTAACTCTATTTTTTCAGTAACAATAATAGGAATAGAACTCCAACTTCCATTAGAAGATAATGCAGATGATCCACTTGTTGTTTGACTATATTTTTTTAACTGAGAAGATTGTTCAGAACAATATTTAAAAACATTTTCAAATTGTTTCTGACAACGGAATGGTTTAACAATATCTTTTGTAATTTGTATTAAAAATCCATTTTTCTCAAGAAGTCTTAATATAAATTTAATAGTATCATTTTTAATTCCAAGTAATTCAAATATATTAACACATAAAAATCCATTTTTATCACAATTTTTTTGTATAGTCTTAGATGTTAAAGGAAATAGATCCCAATCAACTAAAACTTGTTGGTCATCTTTAAATTCAACTAAATGGGTTTTATCTCTAAAGTCATTATCAGTTAATAAATACCCATTCCTAGTAAGCCAATTTAATACTTTTTGCCATTCTTTCATTCCAAGGCATTGAATAATCTCTTTAATTTTACCTATTGTAAGACAAAATCCTGGTATTCTTAATCCACTTAATTCATTTAATAAATTAAAACAATTTTCATCTCCTTCGATAACCAATTTTCCTATTTGTTTAAATAATTTATTCCATAAACATGTAATTGTTTTCTTCTTTTTATTATCTGTATAACAATAATATTCAATATCCATCATATTGTTATTAATATTTATATACTCTTTTACATTTATTTCTTCATTACAAATAATATGAATATATCCATGAATTTCCATCATATTTAAGACTTCTAAAACAACTTCTTCTTCAAAACTTTCTTTATTTTGTTTACAAATAATAAATAGACTTCTTCTTAATCTCCAGATATCATTAAGTAATTGTTCTATTGACATTTCAATAACAATTAAACTTTTCTTTTCTTTTTTCTTTTTATCAATAAATTCAAATGTTAGAGAATGTTCATCATTCATTTGAATACTTCCTTCTTCTATAAATTTCTTTTGTAATACTGTAAATATTTCCTTTCTAAATAAACTACCAGTGATAATAATACACTCTAATTCCATTAATCTAATACCATCATTACAAATTTGTTTCATTGTTTTAAGTGAAGGAATTGAAGTTAAAGATAATTTTGTTTTTCTTGGAGTAACATTATTAGCAATGACTTTTAATTGTTTCATAGTTTTAAATAATGCATTTGTTCCATTAACATGATTTGATGATATATTTAAAACTCTTAAAGAAGACATACTAAAAAATGAATAATTCATTTTACTAATATAATTTTCTGATACATCCAATCCAGTTAATGCTAATCTAGTAATTTCTTCAGGTATAATTGGTAGTCTACATCCTGATAATTTTAATTCTTGTAATGAACGAGGTGGATTATTAATAATATCAAGTATATCAAATCTAACATGTGAAAAATTTAATGCAGTAATATTAGGTAATGAACCAAGAATTGTTGGATATGAAAGAAACTCACTTCCATTAAAATATTCTAAATCATTTCCAAGTTCAAACTGAAAGTTCCTTGGAAAATCATTCGATGAAAGATCTAATTTTCTTAATGGAATATTACTTAATTCAGGTAAATTAACTAAACAATTATTACCTAAACTTAATGAAGTTAAATTTGATAATTGAGAAATTCGTGGAGTAATATAAAATATATAATTATCATTTAAATTTAATTCAATCAATTGTGGTAATTGAAGTAATTCAACAGGGAAATCTTTAAGACGATTGCTACTAAGATCTAATATTCTTAACGTAGAAAAAGAAGAAATACAAATATCTATTGGTGGGAATGAATAAATTCCAAGTCCAATATTTTTTGTTGATAAAATATCACTTGTAAAGACTTTAGTAGATTTTTTACTATAATTTAACCATTTATAAATTAATGTACAATAATCTCCTTCAATAAGCTCATTTTTTAATAATTCATTTGAATATTGATATAATGGATTAACAAATTCTGATGAATAGTATTGAACTAATGAAATAAATGAACTCTTTGGATTAATTTGACTATGATTAAATTCATAGAATCTATGAGAAAATATAGAATGAAATGTTAATTGAATTAATCGTTCATCAAATTCAAAAGCATAATTATTTTGTCTATATAAAAAGTTTATACAAAGTAAGAATAATATAAAATAATTTGAATATTCATATCCTTCATTTTCAAAGAAACAAAATGAAATAAAATCTTTTTGTATTAATTCCATAAATCCATTAATAGTACGATAATGTGGATCAATTACTAATTGAATTAATCCACTTAAAACACATAACCCTTTTTCACAACTTTTATTTGAAATAAGAACTAAACGAATTTGTTTTGAAGTAATTTGTTTAACTAGTCTAAAAGTATAGTCTAAAGTAATTCTTATTTCATCACTAATTCTGTTTGATGCTTCAAATAAATATGATACATTTTGATTATTTTTTGTATTAATTGTTGGAAGGAGTTCTTGAATTTTATGTATCATTTCACTAATTTCATGTTCTCCAATAATGTCATATTTAGAAATAGTAAATTGATATCCCTCTTTCATTTTAATTGTAGAATTTGATAATACAGTATCTGCATATACATTCTTTAATAATGGAAATCTTATTAATTGACTTCCATTACTATTTTGATAACAAATAACAGCCTTTAAATCTTTTTCATTAATATGATATATTTCTTGACAGATTGGAACATTAACACTCATCATATTAATTAATTCAATAGGTCCTTCTATTCTCATTCTTTTTACTTCATTAATAATAACATTATTAATTGTTGATGTACAATATAGATATTCTGTTTCAGTTGGATATCTATAATGTTGAATAATATTTTGAATCATTTCTTCATATAATTGAATAGGTCCAACAATTCTAAAAGATAAAACTCTTAAATCTTTACAAATAATACGTAAACAATGAGAATGTTCATTTTGGCTAACTTGAACTCCAAGAATATTACAAATAGAACTACACCCTAAATATTTTAAAACATTTAATTCTCTTTGATTTAATTGAGAGTCTGGCATAAATATAATTCTATGTGATGTAAAATAAACTGATCCTGGAACTGCATCATTTGTATCAAATTCTTCTGTTAATCCAACACAAAATAATGGACAAAATGCAAATTCATATTTTTTAATTACAACCTCCTTCTCATAAGGAAATAGTTCATTAATATCTCTATTATATCTTTGTTTAAAAAACATTAAATCAATTAAAGGAAGAAATTCTTTTTTAAAAGAATTGTTTTGTAACATTGCATTAAAATAACAAAGATATAACTCTTCTTTTTCTTGTCCATTTAATCCATTTTGTTCAGCCAATGCTCTCATAAATAATATCATTTCTTTAAATAATAAAAATCCACATGGAGAATCTTCATTCATTCTTAACATAACATTTTCTATTTCTCCCATTAAATAATTTCTTAACTTTTCAATACCTAATTTGTTCTTCATTGATAATCCCATTTCAAAAACTTTTAATACACTATCATTAATCATTGGTTTAGGAAGACATAAAAAGAAATATTTAAGTAATACAAAAGCAAAATGTGTATCTTTATCTCTAACTAATACTGGTAATTCTCCTAATAAATACTTCTGACTAGTTGAAATAAGGCGAACAAAATCTTCATTTGAAATATTTCCATTTGTATTTAATGAAGTAAAATAATTATCTCCAACACTCTTACATTCTTTTTTGATTATAAAAGCGTCTTGTTCATTAAATCCTAATTGAATTAATTCTTTAATAGTCTTATTTCTACATTTTAATAACGAATAGTTTTTAATAATTTCAACATCTTTTTTATTAAATCTATCCCAATGTAATGGAAATTCACCTAATCTTCTTTCTGTAAGATAATTTAATTTATTAGTAGATTGGTGATAAATGAAAACCATAAGCTGGTGAACAACAACAGGAATATCTTTGAATGTTTTTTCATTTTCTTGATAGTCTTGAAGATTTCTTTTAATTAAAGACTGTCTTTCTGTTTCTACCTTAGAACAAAGTATATCTGAACTTGAGTTATGATGAAAAAAACCTGATCCAATTTTGTTAATTTTCCCAGTTTTTTTCTTTATTAATGAAATAGATGATATAGGATAAACCCCTGATTGCATTAACGATTTTGGACGGGCACATAAATTCTACTTTTGTGAGTTGGCTTTCCTAAATAATTTTTAACAAAACCTCTTTCATAACTATCAAACTTTCTTTACACCACTTTTGATTCCCTAATTCATAAATTTTTTATTTACTAAAAGTATTATTTTTCTTTAAAAAGTTAATCAAACATTAACTGGGTTCTTCTGATCTATCTCCCCAGACATCTCTCAATTTGATATTTTCTTTTTGTAGTTCATTTCAACACTTCTAAAAACAAAAAAATAAAAAACACAATTTAATAGATATATCAGTCATTGAATTTTCTTTAAACCAAAAACTGTTTATCCCTGTTTACTCAATATCTTCTATTATTATTATTATTCCATTTTCAATACATGGACACAAAAAGCTTCCTTTTCCAAAATATAATTCCAAAATTTTCTTCACATCTTCTAAAAAATTTAAAACATTAATGTTTTGTTAAATTTGATCCATTTTTGTTATAAATAACAAAACGTTTAAAAAAGAAATTAAGCAATTATATCCCATTTACCTGTTGTATCTATAGCAATTGGTCCAATAATATCTGACCCTTCTGAATCTACTACACCTAAAAGATATTGACTTCCTGCCCAACAATGATTTAAATAAAGAATTTTCATACATCTCTCAATTAGATGTTCAGCTTCTTCTCGAGACATATGGTCTTTCCATTCTTTTCGTAATAGTGGCATAGCCATATGAGCACCAATACCACTAGCAACATAATTTTCTGTAAATGATGTACCATACATATCAGTTTGTCCAAGGAAAATTTCATCTTTTTTAACTCCTCCAACAATCAATGTAACAAATAATGGTTTTTGATCACATCTATGTTCATATAAAATACGTTGGGCATAACTATATAATTCACTTGGTTTAAATCCGTTTTCTTTACCTTCACAACATTCATCACCATTTCTATTTAAATTAAATACAAATAATAATTTATTATTTGAAGAATAACAAACACTTTCTTTTGTAATGTTTCATTTAATTCAATGAAATCAGAATATTCACCTGAACCACCAATTAATGTATATTTCCCTAATTTTATAATTCGTTCTAAATCTTTGAATAATGCCATAGATCCATATGATCCAAGTGTATCTGCTGCAATAAGAATTCCATTATCATACTTAATACCAATAACAGAAGCTGTACCTAACACAACTCCAGTTGGTTGTTGAATAGGAACATCAATTAATTTATTCATGAAATAATCTTTAGTTCAAATGAGTTCTTTTTTTTCAATCTTCTCTTCTTTTTATTTTTTTCTCTTTTTATTGAATTATTAGGTTTTCCTAATTTCTTATTAATTTTTTAAGGGTTTCTCAATTTCAAAGAATAATTACATAAATGAAAAAAAGGAAAACAAAATTGTTTGAATACATTTATTAACTTTTTTATTAAGAACTTGTATCTTTATGCGTTGTCAATATCAACATCCTAATAATTATTAATCTTTTATATTCAATATTAATAAAAAATATTCAAATAAATAAAAAAATAAAAACAAACAGCTAACCAAGGATCTTGTAAAGCTTCCTCTGCAGTTAATCTTAATGAAGGTTCAAGTACTAACAAATTACTAATAAATTGGATTGCTTCATTTGATACTTCAGACCAATACTCTTCTTGAAAATCATAATCAGCTGCACATACAGCACTTAATATTTCACCTAATGTATCACCAAAAAATGGAGGATAACCACATAATAAAACATATGTAATAACACCAATTGACCACATATCAACTTCCATTCCATATCCTTTTGCATTTAATACTTCTGGAGCAACATAAACAGGTGTGCCACAAGCAGTTAATAATATTTGTGCATCTTCAGTAATCATTTTAGAAAATCCAAAATCAGCAATACGAACATCTGTATCATCATCAGGACTTTTTAATAAAATGTTTTCTGGTTTTAAATCTCTATGAACAATGTTCATTGAATGTAAATATCCAATAGCAGAAATTAATCGTTTAACAACAATTTTTGCTTTATCTTCCGGATAAAATGTTTTATCACTAATTCTATCAAATAACTCACCTCCTTTAACTAGATCAGTTATAATATATAATTTGCCATCATTCCCATCAAATACATCATATAATTTAATTATATATGGATGGTCTACCATTTTTAATATTTTAATTTCACCTTGAAGCTTTTGTGGATCTGATTTAGCTGTATCTATCACTTTTACTGCAACTTCTTCATTTGTTGATTTTTTAATTGCTTCATAAACTACTGAAAATGCACCTTTTCCAATTTCTTTTTTAAGAAGATAATCTCCAACTTCCTTTGACATACCAACTGAACTTTGTAGTTCTTTTTTTTTGTTAAAACTAAAAAATTTTCTTAATAATTTTTAATTAGATTTTATTCAATTTTTTTTTTGTTTTCAAGATCTATAAACCAATTTTTCTTCACATTATTTTAACATAATTTTAGAGGGTATGAAGTTAGTTTAATTGATAAATAATCATTCTTTTTAATTTTCTCTTTTTTTGTTAAAAAAATCTGTTATTCTAAAAAACAAGTTTTCTATTTTTGATTTCTTGTTATTTTGATTTGATTAAGAAGATATTGAATTAGTTTTTAGGATTTAAATTTTAGTTAGTCTTTATTCTCAATATGTTTTCTTTCAATCCCCTCTTTTAATTCATCAAGAAATGTATTAGATCTTTGAATATGAAGTAATGAATACTGACTTAATAATTGATGAATTTGTTTTATTGTTTTTAATTCATTTTTTAATTGAATATTTTCTGTTTCTAAAAGTGCACATTTATTGATCATTCCACAATACTCTTCATACATACTTTCAAGAATATTTGTTAATTCATTTTCTTGATGCTCTTTTCTGAGCTCTTTAATCCATGGAATTTCTTCATATTTTTTTAATTGGAACTCTAGCAATTCTACATAAGTTTGTTGTTTTTCACTAGTAACAGAAGAGTTTAAACTATCTGATGTTTTTGCTGAGTTATTTGGAGCAGGTAATATATTTCTTTGTTGTGTACTAAGTAAAGGTTGATAACTTGTATCAACAAAATTATATTCTATGGTTTTTTCTTGAGAATGAGATTGATAATTTTGGTGTTTTTCATAGGAACTAGATAACTGAGATGTTTTAGTTTTTATTGTAGTTGAAGAGGTATCAGTTTGTGTTGGTGTACTTTCATTTATTAGCTGTGTTTGTTTACATTTTTTCGACTGAGACAATAACAATCCTGATTTCGAATAACTGCCTGATGATGAACCAAAACCAAGAACAAAAGGTTCATAACTTGATGGAGAGCTCATTTATTGAGAAACAAAAATATATCAAAAAGAAGTTACAGAACTTTAAATGAGTTGAAATAGATAATGATATCTATTCTATTTATAAGATTCTAAATCTTGTTATGTTATACAAAATATCAACAGAAATTAAAATAAGAACTTAAAAAAAATATTAAACAGGTGATGAAATTATATTTTTTAATAATTGTATTTTCTAATTGTTTAGCTCTTTCTTATCTTGACGATGAATATTTATATATGGAAGATGGTGTAGTTGATTTTACTGGGAAACAATATGACAGTATAAATTTTGTTACAACACTAACAAAAAACCCTCATTGTCTTCAGTTATTAGAAAAAAGTAAAATTCCTTATCAAGACAACGATACTATTTTCTTCAATGTTTCTCAAATCCGTCCTTTATCAGCATTAATCTCATTATTAAGTTTATCCTTTAGTCAAGATAGAAATCCTTATTATTTAGTTCCTTTTCTTTATCCTTCACAAATGATTGTTCTTCAAAACTATTTTAATATCTCAGACCTGAAACTTCAATCTGGGATTATTCAAACATATGCCAAAATTAATCAAACTTCAGTAATTATAATAGACAGTAGTATGATAACTACAGTATCAGTTTATGAATGGAAAGATGGATCATTTTTAGAGACTGAACGAAAAATATTTAACAAAGGTAGAGTAGATAGACAAATTCAACTAGGAAAACTCATCACGCAAAAAAACTCACAGCTAACAGAAGTTTTTAGGTGTGGTAAAAAATTAGATGAAATCCTTGGGAATGCAGAAGAATTTAGTGAGAAAAATAACATTCCTTTTTGTTTAGTTTCTTCTCAAGATAATATTATTTCTACTCTTAAAGAGTTTTACACTGAAATTATTCAATACCTTAAAAATATTCTTCAACACAAAAAAGGACAATTATTATGTTCAAGTTTTTTAATAAGATATTTCGATAATTTGATTAGAAAAAGTCCAGACTTTAAAGACTGGAAAGTAATTACTGCTAGTATTACCGAAGTATTAAAAAACAAAAAACTTGATAAGTATAGAGTCCTTACTCGAAGTTATGATTACTATACATTATTTAATCCCTACATACAAAATTCTGTTCCTATTTTGACAGATAAACGTTATCAAACTCTTTATGTTAATTTTACTCTACCTTCAAACACAACTCGTTTATGCGAATTACGTGGAACAATTGACTTTTCTCTTCCAGAAGAAAGTATTGGAAATATTTATTTAGATAAAGAACCAAATAAAATGCCAATTCAGCTAACAGGAAGTTTTGAAATAACAATTATTAGGTCTAAACCAGAAATAACTAAACAATCTATATTTTATGAAGAACAACAATGTGATACTTTCCAAGGAAAAGAAAAATGTACGACATCATTAGTTGGAGTTCCAATAAAACTAGTTCTAAGAAAAGATATTGAATTAGCCATTCAAAACAAAGACCGTTTCATACAAGAATCAAAACAATTAACACCTAAATTAAAAGCAGCTTCTTTGAGTTTTAAGTCATTAGATTATATTCAAGAAGGAATTGAATGGCTGAGAAGGAATGGCCATAGTGAAGAGGCACTCATCTTTTCAAAATTTATTTCTAAATCCTCAAATAGTTATGACCTCATTGAAGTAGCTGATTTAGTCTATGATTATGTAATGGAAAATAGTCATGAAATGGAATAAAGACTAAAGTTATTGATTTAATTGTAGTTGAAATAAAAACGTTCACTCTTTGAGGTTTTTTGGCTTTGAATGTCAATTTGTGACATAGACTTAATCATTTGAATTAAACCTTCAAATTCCTTAATACGATAATTTTCTATTTTTCCACTTTTGAGTTCAAAAGTAATTTGAATTATTGAACTCTCAGTAACAACAATAAATACATAATTTGGCTCATTACCATGACCCACTTCACAGACAGAAATGTTTTGGTTTGTTGGTGAGGAAAAACAACAAATTGATTGTTCATCTATATAAGTACCTGAAGTTAAAGCAGAACCAGGTAATGGAATAAATCGAATAGACTTCGATGATACAAATACAACTATTTTTGAGTCGTGAGAAAACGAGAGTTGTTGTACTTGAGACTGAGACTGTCCTCGATAATAACTACCAAATGGAATTAATTTTGGATTTTCTATTTTGTATATAAAACAATATGTTCCAGTAATATCTACTGCTGCTAAATACTCTGATGAGTTATCAATTGCAACTTTTGAAAGTTGTTTTGGAGTAACGTTTTGTCTAACAATAAATTTATCATCATCCCAAGATTTAATTTCTACCCCAGCAGAAGAATTGGACATTAAAAAATATTTTGCTGTAAGCATCCCTAAAGAAAGATGAGGCAAATTTGAGTTATTAATTCTTGTAATAAAATACTTAGAACTACATTCAAATAATGATGGGTCAGCAATTTGAAGTTCCCACTTAAATTCATCTCCTTCTTCACTCGGTTTACCATCCTCCTTAGATCCAATTCTTTCCTTTATGAAATCCCAAGTTTGGAAGTACCTTCTTATCTGTTTGTCAAGGACTAGCACTAACTCCCTTCCATCAGGAGTATCAAAACATCTAATCTGTGAAGGTTGAACTGTTCCAATATCAATTTTCTCAACTATTGGTGTAGTGGGATCTTTATTTGAAGCAGTAATTCTATAGATAATGTTATTTGCTGTTAGTGCAGTAATGGTAAATGGAAGTTTTTCACTTAAATACGCATCAATAACATTTCCTCGATAATTCCATGCTGTTAAACATTCAACCAGTTTTTCATTTTTATATTTAAAAACATGTAAAAATGTAGTTTTTCCTTCTGTCATCCATATAATAATTCCTGGCTCACTAAATGATAAGACCGAACTTAAATATAGAAAAAATCAACAAACAATTCTCCTGGTAATTTCACACTTTTCGCTTTAATTTTAATGTGGCTATTGTTTTGTGAAACGAAGCTGGTATTTAAATCTTTAGCCTCAATTTCAATAGGATTTCGTTTAGGCATTAACTTATTTTTTTCAGTTACTTTTTATAAGTTTTTTGTTCTTTATTCAATAACATTATAAACATCATTAATTTAAAACAAAAAAAAAAATAACAAATAATCGATATATCCACAATTGGATTTTCTTCATATTGAGAATGATTGTTTCAGTTTCTTCAATATACTCTACTTCAACAATAGAGTTCATTTCTAACATATTCGCATAGAAGGTCATCATTAATTTAAAAAAATAATAAAATATAAAAAAAATTAAAGAAAGACACTTAATTTATTTCAGAAATAATTTTCTGAATTCGTTCTTTATTTGGATATGATGATTGAGTCCCATGTCTAGTAACAGAGTCTGAAGCTATTCTAACAGAAATCTCTGCTGATCTCTTTGGATCAAGTCCAATTGCCCAACACCGTGCATAACTTCCAACAAATGCATCCCCTGCCCCTGTTGTGTCAATGGCATTGACACGGACAGATTCAATTTTAATTTGTTCATCTCCAACAATTAAACAACCTTTATCTCCTAATGTAACAATAACAAGAACTCCAAATTCTTTATGTAATTTAAGTGCAGATTCTTCAGGTGTATTTTCACTACCAATTTGCATTGATTCATTAGTATTAACAATTAGTGTGTCAACATATTTTATGATATTACGGTTAATTTCTTTTGGTGCAGGAGCAGGATTCCATAATGTAAGACAACCATGTTGTTTAGCTTGTTTTAATGCCTCATATGTGGCTTCGAGAGGAATTTCATTTTGACAAACAACGATATCTCCTTTTTTAAAAATGTCATTGGCATTAGCACTTATCTATTTAATGAGACAAAACCATATTTTTTAATCAAAAGGTTAACAAACAAATTGAGGAGTAAGTGCTTCATTTGCTCCTGGAATAACAATGATTTGGTTTTGTGCTGTTTCATCAACAGTGATCATTGCAACACCAGTTGGTAAATTACAAAAATGGATCTGGCTAGTATTAACTCCATTATCTTTATAGTTTTGTAAAGTTGAATTGCCAAATTGGTCATGACCTAAGAAACCAACCATAGAAACTTCAACATCATTGAATTTAGATGCCATAATACATTGATTTGCTCCTTTTCCTCCAAACCCAGTGTGAAATTCTCTAATTTTTAATGTGGGTTATGAGAACAATAAATAAAAATAACAAACTTACCAAGAATAGTTTCTCCAGGTTGTGGATAACGCTCACAATATCCAATAAGATCAGTATTTGAAGAACCAACAATTACCACTCTTTTCATTTTATATTTATCAGATCTAATATTCTACAAATTCCATTTAACATAAAAACATAAAAATGGCATCAGCTTCTATTATTTATGATGATATTCATAAAGATTGCTTCTTTTATGAAGAAAAACATGGAAAAGAATTTTATGAAGAACAAGCTGAAAAATGTGAAAGGTTTATTAATGCTAGTAGGAAAGAACAAGAAATATTAGGAAAAGAAATTGAAGAATTGTTAAAGATTTACCATGCAAAACAACAACAGTTCAATCAATTACAACAAAGGAAAGAATTAATAAAAGAACGATTAAAGGAATTTAATGATTATATTGATCATTATAGTGAAGATGAACGAATGACTAAAGAATAATAAAAAAATAATTTAAATCAATGATCCTGGTGTAATGGTTTCAATGTTTCTAGCAGCACAATGATGTCCTTGAGCAATAGCATTTAGTAAAGATGAAGATGAGATTAATGATGCAGATAATCCAGCTGTGAATGAGTCACCACAACCAATTGGATTGACAAATAAATTAATTTGTTCAACTGGTACTTCTGAACGAATACCATTTTTATAAACAATTGTTGATTTACTTCCACGGGTGATAATAACAGTAGTACCTAACTGACTTATTTCTTTTGCTTTATCTAATGATCCATATGTTTGTATAAACTCAGATTCATTTGGTTTGATAATTTCTGGGTGTTCTTTCATAAGAGATAATAAAGGGTCTCCACGAGTATCAGCAATAACCTTACAATTGTGAAGATGAGCGATATGTGCCATTTGTTGAAAAGTGTCATTTGGGATTCCGGGAGCAGTACTTCCTGTGAAAACAACAACTGAGATTGGGTGAGATTGAATAACCTGTTTGAAAGATGGAATGAGTTGCTGGACTTCTTCTTGAGAAATAGGAATACCTTCTTCTACAAGTTCTGTTGCATTTCCATCTTCAAGAATTGTTGTGCAAAATCGAATTCCTCCAATAGGAATAGAAACTAGTTGAATCGAATCCTTTTTGCATAGCTGAGTGAACCATTGTGAGTGTTCACCATTATTTTGAGTGAATAAGATATGAGGGATTGATTGTTGTTGTAATACCCTGCAGACATTAACACCTTTCCCACTGGCACACCAAAAAGACTCTTTTGCTCGATTGACTTCTCCTTTTAAAAATGTTTTAAAAATCATAGTTTTTTGAATGACAGGATTAAGACATACAACCAATACGGTCATCACTAAATTTTGAAGTTGAAATTTCATATAATCATAAATTAAAAAGAAAATCTTAAAAAACGAAAAAAAATAATTAATTCAATATTGTTTTATTTAAAGAGATTATTAATTTCATAAAAATATTCTAAAAAACAAATAGGATATATTAGCTCAATTAAATTTATTTATTCAATAAATAATTATTTATGTGCGATAAGAAGAATACCTCGTGGTGAAATAAATGGATGAAACAATCTTCTACAACTAACAGAAGAACAAAACTCTTTCATAAATAAGACTCTATCAGCCCATACAAACCCTTCAAGAACTTGAGAAAGTCGTGCTTGCAATAAAATGAATGGAATACATTGGAAAAGAATTTCATCACATGCTCCTATAGACTTATACCATTCATTGCATTGTTGAATAGCATCAGGTGTTTTAAGAAATTCATCAACCCATTGAATCAATACATCTTTATAATTTGGGTTTTTAAAAGTAAAGGTGTATGCATGTCGTCTAATGTTTTGTAGTGCTCGAACCAAATATGCACCAAATGATTTTGAATATTGTTCTCGAATTGCGCCAGTATAATGAACTTCAACATAACTAGGGAGATGGTTATGAATAAAAAGTTCTAAGGCAGCACGATAAGATTGCATCTTCATTGCATATAACCATTCATCCCTTGTTTTAGATTGTGGGTGTGGATTAGAAGTAACATAAGATTGTGATAAATGAAATTTAATTTTATGTTCACCTTGAAGTAAATGTTGACTCATTGGAAATCCATATTTATCTGCTTCTTTAATAATTGCATTTTGAGTTTGATTAAAATGTGTTGATAATGATTTTGGGTTTTCTGTTAATTTGTGATAACAACACCCAACCATACAAACTGTTTTAATTTGTGGAATTGCTTTAAAAAATCTCATAAGTGTTGGTGTTAAATCTCCACATGGATGAAGTCCAGTTAACATTACTTTTTCATCTTTTAATTTAGCTATTGATTTAAACTCTTCTGGAGTAGTTTGAGCAGTTAAGAATGCAGTATAACCTTCTGCACGAGCAATTTGTTGACCTGAAGCACGTTTACGTTCAACGTCATTAACTCTAACTTCCATTTTTGAAGTGAATTCGGCATTACCTTCAATTCCAACAACACGAAGGTTTGAGTTTAAAACTATGTATTCAGTTAAATAACCTTTACCACAACCAACATCAACTACTGTAGAAATTCCTTGTTTCTTTGCTATTTCAATAATCTCATTTCCAAGTAATTTAATTTCATACTTTTTCTTTTGTTTCATTAAACATAAATCAATTGGTTGAGAATTTCCTTTTAAATCAACAACAAACCAACTATTTGTAGTTGGGTCTTGAATTCGGTCCATTTCAGCAATTTTAAATGTTGGTGTTAATTTTCTACAATTATCAATAAATTGTTGAAGGGAGACAGGTAAAGGATAATTAGAAGTCAAATAATTTACTATATCTTTATCAATTTTTGATGGAAGAATAACTGATGGCATGACATCAGTTGTTATATTCATCATATAACAATAAACCTCTTTTGAATGTTCAGGATGACTTTTAAGATAATGTTCTAATGGTTCATAATATTCTTTTATCCATTCAGTTGGAAGATTATGATAATGGTCAGTTATCATCCAGTGAACGCTTTTAGTGACAGATAATAGTTCATGATTTTCATCATAAGTATTACCTACAAATAGATATTCGTATTGACTAAGAAAATTATTAAGTTCGTCACAATACTCTTCATAGGAGCTAAAAGTAATAGGAAGAATTTCTTCAGAATCTCTTTCAGGAAGTGACATTCAAATGGTGGTTTGATAACAATAAAAAATATTTATTTATTTTTTGTTTTTTTTCTTTTTTGTTATTGAAAAAAATATTAATTCAATTTTAATTCAATAATAATATTGCGGAATATCATATTTAATTAAAAGAGAAAAATCTTCGATCTCTCAGTAAAACAAATACAAGACTGACGAAACCACTGAAGTTTTGTTACTTGTCTTCAAGAATATATTGGTGTTTGTTAGCAATATAACAAACTAGTGTTTAACCTTTTTTTTCCTTTACTTAAAATAGTTATTGTAAAAACTAAAATCCAAAATTATATTACACACTAATGAAGATATTAAAATAAAGAAAATCCACATCTATTTTACTCTAACACAAAACAGAGTTTATTTGCAAATTCTAAGACAAAAAAACCTTATATAGTACAACGTGGTGATTTAGGCAATATAAACAAAATTACTGAGAAGGTTGATAGAACAATTAATCTTTCTATTAATAATCTGTCCTTGAAAATCCTAATAAAATCAAATTGTTCATAAAGATAAAAAAGTTTATAGCAAATAAACGGCAATATCTAAAATAACAAATCATTTTATGTTTGTAAATTACTATAAAATGGTAAGAGCGAGAAAAACAGAACTATTAATGTTATATAAGAAGAAAGATAGTTTTAGTTGATTAACTAATAGTAATATGTCATGTCTACCTTCTAAAAAATTAGTTTATTCATTTGGTAAAGAAGAAAGCACTAAAGAATTATAGTTGTAACAATTAAGAAGGTTTATATTGAAAGGAAGGAACAATAAGTGTTCTGTAATTGTGAAATTTATTCTTTCAAGTAGAAGACAATAAAATAAATAAAATTTAAATATTAATTTATAATAAAACCATTAATTTTAATAGGAAAGTATAAAAACCTAATTTTAAGTTATAACAACTTAAAAAAGAAAATTAATAAAATTAACAAAATATGAGTGATATTGCTATATTCAATTTAAAACAAGACATTAATGAAGATGACTTAAAAACATTACTACAACCATACGGAAAAATTAGTGAAGTAAAAAGGATATTAAAAATGAATAAACAAAGTATTGGAATTGTTGGGGCAACAAAAAAAAAAGAAATAAAAAAATTAATGGAGGCATTAGAAGGTAAAGAAATTGAGCCAAATAGAAAGATTACTACATTAAGACTCGGGTTTATTCCATTATCCCCAATTGAGGAATCTTTTAGTAAAGCTTGTCAAGAGTATGTTTCTAAAGAACAAGAAATTAAATCAAAAGAAAAAGTAAAAGATGATATCAGATCTCGATTAAAGGATAGATCAAAAGATGATTTCAAGTCCAGATTAAAAGATAAATCAAAGTATGAGTTAAAAGACAAACCAAAAGAACTAGATGAAATTATTACTATTATTAATCAATTAAACGACCCCAATAACAAAGGTAATACTGATAAACTTAATGAATTAAATAAAAAGTTGAAAGAACTTGAACAAAAAAATGGAGGAATAAAAAAACAACACTATTCTGTTCATGACAAAAAGAATTTCAGGTATCAAGGCAAAAAAGATTTTAAACCCTATAAAAAACATCAACAAGAATCAAAACCAAGACCTCATCAAAATAAAAAGTAATGAGTCATAAAGAAATGGATAAGCCAAGTCAAATGAATTTTTATAATGATGATTGAATTATTTTGTCTAGTTGTTGACTTTTTTTATATTAAAAATAACATTTTTAACTAAAAAAAATAGTTTTTATGAAGAATAAAAATAAGATTAATTAAAATCATATCCCTTTAGAACAATTTAATAACTAATGAAGAATTGAAACGAAAAGGCATTATTACTTAGGCTTCATCATAGACCTAGATCTACCAAAAAATGGAAACACAAGCCAATGACCTTAGCAAAATAATCTGTACATTAAATCAAAAAATTGAGGATTTAAGTCATTTAATTCAAATGCAATATATTGAATTTAGTAAAGAACTTAGTAAACGTGATGAAAAAATAAATGATCTAGAAAAAGAGATACAGAGTATTAAACAACGGAAACTTATTGAAGAAGGGATAAAAGAAGATAATGACTATGCACCAATTATTGCTAATAATCTACATATTAATAAAATGATTGTCAAAGAAAAAGAAACAAAATGGAAAGAAATTTTTGAAAAATTTGTATTGAAAGAGTATGTTCCAACCGTTCTAATTCCAAATAAAAATGGTGTTTTAATTTCATCTAAGAAATGGAATAAGGAAAAGAAACCGGTAATGATAAAAAATTTAGGTCATGTAGTATTTTTAGTCACTAACCATCAATACTTTGAAATTTCAATTCAATCTACTCCAGTAAAATTGATGAGTTTTGGAGTTGTTTCATCTTTAACTTATAAAGAAAGAGTTCCAATAGGACAAGAAAAAGAAAGTATTGGTTTTAATTCAAATGGTACTTTATTGCTTGCTAATGGATCAAAGAAAAAGATAACTCGTGCATGGAAATCAAATGATGTTATTGGATGTGGTTATCATGCTCAAGAGAATATCGTTTATTTCACATTGAATGGAGAGAAGATAGTTCAAGTATCAACTGTATTTAGTGACTGGTATCCAGCAATTCAACCCTCTGGGTTTACTCAGTTCACAACAAATTTTGGAGAAACTCCTTTCGTTAAGAGTTTTTAATTTAATTAATCGTTATTATTTCTTCTTTTTATTAAATATTTTGTTTTATAATCATAAGTTTTTTTCTGATCTATAAATATGAATAACAGTGAAAAAATTTCATTTTTTTTTTGAAAGAAAAATAAAAATAAATCATATGAAAACAAAAATAGATCAACATTACTTTTTGGAATCATTTCGTATGAATACTCGAAATCTCTATGACCTTAAAATAACTAAAGAAAAATGACTTTGTCGTATTAGAGAGTATTAAAATCATAGAGTTTCTTTGGAGATTTAAAGTAGTTACTCAAAAATTATATAAGTCAGACTATGTATCATCTAGAAATTACAATGAGCAGAACAGCAAGCTGTAAACAACAGAATTATAAAACAATTGAAGTTTTAAATGTAAATAAAGTTATTAGTATTCATAAAAAAGCTAAAGATGATTCAGAAAGTATTCAAAATTATATGAATCAACTTAAAAAACTAAGAAGTAAGAGAAGAACCCAAAGTTGGTCTCCAATACAATCACCAAAAGAAACCTCTATTCAAGTTGGTGATCAACAATTTGAAGATCGTTATGATTTACTTAATTACTGTATGAATACAAACACAGAACCAACCACTATGAGTGCTACACTCACAAATAAAAGCCCAATTAATGTATAATAGTATTTTTGATTAATATTTTTATGTTTTGTTCTTAATTTTTCTCAAGAATGTTTAATGATTTGATTATTAAGAATACAAAAGAAGTTATGCTAATTAAGTATTTTTTTATTGAATTCAAGATATATAAAATCAGATTTGTGAATTAGATTTTTTTTCATACTACTAAAAAGCTAGTTTAGCTACTATCACTGCTATTGTCATAATCTAATACAACCAAAGAATATCAAAAGATTTTTAAATACTTCTTAAAAAGAAAATATTCTACTTCATTCATCAAAAAATAGATAAGTATAAGAATCTTCTTCTTTAATACTTAGGTTATTGTCATGAACAAGAAATATTATAGTTTATAACACATAACTCTTGGATAAAAAAGAATAAGTGGTGGTAAAAAATTATTTATGAATTAATGAGAATAAGTGAGTTTAAAAGAAGTTAATGTTTAATTAATTTAGAGTTATTTCTTCATCATTTCCAAAAATTGAATTTAACTAAGATAGAAAAATTCACTGAAGTTTCTCTTTACTTCATGTTTACTTCAATACTCTAAATATAGATTTATATTATTTTTAAAAAATTACAAAATAAATAACATAACATAAAATAATATTTGTTTTTAATGACAATATTTATTTAAAAAAAAGTTATTTAATTAATAGTAAAATGAACAATAAAAATAATAAAAAAGAATGATTTGATTGAGGCGAACTAAAATTTTAATAAAACATGTTTGCACTTATCTTCTTCATCCAACTATCAATAGGATTTATTATTGAGGTTCCCACTAACGGATTTCGATGTATTTCAGATGAAGGATTTGATAAAGAAAGGGCAGCGGGGACATACAGATTAGCTGAGGGACAGTCATTAGATAAAAGACAAGTTGTATTTAAAATTTTTAGAGGAGAAAAAGAGAGAACAGAGATTTTCAGTGCCGATTTTGATGATACAAGAAAGCCAAGAGAGTTTGGTGCATTGTTTAACGAAGATCTTGATAAATTATATTTCTGTGTTATTGATTCTGCAAACTCTCGTGGAATTGACCCTGTAAGAGTTGAAATTAACTTTGAAACAGGTAAAACTGAAAATAATTTTGTTGGTAAAGATAAGATAGATACTGTATCAGATAAAGTAGATGATGCTTTAAAAAATTCTGAGGCTATTAAAGAGTATGTAGATAAATGTAAAAAATTGTATGACACTCGTCGTGGTTTAAATGGTTTGTTCTTGTTTTCATTTTAAAAAAAAAGTTCCTCTTTGCTCATGTCTTTAGAGGCAACAAATTCTATGACATTGTGGATGATGATTCTTGTTATTTGTGCTGTTGTTGGAAGTACTCTTTACCAAATTCGTTCAATGAAACAATTCTTTTTGAGAAGAAAATTAGTTTAAATCAAATTCTTTTATTTTTTTTTAGTTTTATGTTTTTTATATTCTTGTTATGAATAAGTAATTAGCGAGTAATACAACAACACTTTGACAAAACACAGGAGGAAGTTAAGAAAACAATTTAATCCATCAGGCACAAAACGAATGCTTGAAATGCTTCATTAACTAATTTGATCTAATTCTTAAAATCATTTTTATTATTTAAGATTTTTTTACTTTCATCTCATAAGTTTCTTATTTCATTGTTACTGTTTATGTGTTGTACTATTGCAATGAATTTAATGATTTATTTAAGAACTAATAGATTGTTTATAAGGATTTTTATTATGGGCTCAATCTTAAAACTCTTTTTTTATTTTTGTATAGAAATTCAAAGAATACCACAAATAAACAAAATGAAGGAAAATGTTAAATATACAGTATTTGAAGTAAAATATAGAATGGAAGGAGGATTTAGTTTGACAAAAATTATAATTACTATATTTATAATATAATTTATAATTATTTATATTAATAGAATATTATATATTTAGTTATTTTGTTATTCTTTTATTTTGTTAATCACTATTTTGAATGATAATGAATTTTTTTAATTTCA
>NW_001854751.1:47375-50109 GCF_000209125.1 Entamoeba dispar SAW760
AGTCAATTAATGAATTAAAATTGGTTTTATCATTCAGTTATATTATATTTAAATGAAATATCTTTATCTAATCATTTATTAATCATTTATTTATTGTATGAATAATCAAATAATATATTCATTTAAAATGATGAGCGAAGAAACATATTATATGATGAATTAAATATTGATTTAATTATCATTAATATTTAATATAATGCATTAAAATATATTGAATATTATTAAGAGAGAATAAGATAAATAAAACATTGTAAATGAAAAGTAAATAAAGAACAGATTTAGACTTAATGAAGTTAATAAATGAATATTTAATTTAAAATTATCAATTATTATTTCATTAATACAATTCATTTATTAATATGAAATAAGATACTAACATCATTAATAAATGATTTGATTATCAATTAATTTATTTTCTTATTTTATATATTGTATTATTAAAATAAGATGATGTATAATCAATATTAGTTATAATGAAATTATTAATATTTATATTATTTTATCATCATTTTGTAATAGTATTAATATAAATTATTATTTAATGATGATAAAATATATTTCAATGATGAGTGATAAGAAATTAATAAAAATATATTTATCTGAATGAATAGAATAATGAAATAATGAATATCATTATTCAAAAGATGACGATTCGTAGTTGTGTTGATGATACTTTTATTTATCATGTTTTTAATATATATAATACATCTGATATTTCAATTTTTTTAGAATACCATAATTTAACAATACATTACATTTCTAAAAGAACAATAGTCAAAATAATGAATATATTTTATATAATGATGTTAAATAAAATCATTTAATACAATATTAATAAATAAATTAATAATTATCAAAAAAATCAGTAATAATAATGAATAATAATGATATTTCATTATTTACTATATTTATTTATAATAATATCATTACCCATTATTATATCATACATATCATATTGTTCAATAACTTAATTTAATATTATTTAATCAATTAAAAAATCAAATTGGAATAATAATATCAATTTGATTAATGAATTATAATCTCATCAATTATTTCATAATGAAAGTCACTGTGATTATGATGTAGAATAAATGTCTTTGAGTATTATTGAAATGATGATGTATGATTATTTAATACAATTATCAAATCATTTGTTACATCTCATTTCAATGAATAATGAATGAGAATAAAGTATTGAGAATAAATAACTAATTATATGAAAAATATCATGAAAATAATACATTCAAATACTATTCTTGTATTAATTAAATCATTTAAACAATACGGTATTGTCATAATGTACAATCAGAAGGTATGAGAGTAATTCTTGAATTATAGTCAAAAACAAGAATAAATAATGAAAATAAAAGAAGTATTAACATCTCTATTTTCATGAATTAAAACAACATGAGCCATAAATAATTTATTTTACACTCATAAAATAGATAAAATGAAATTGTATTTGATTAATAAATAATTTTTAATAAATAACAATAAATGAACACTGAAAGTAACATAAAAAAATAAGTGAATAAGAAATAAAGAATAAATGAATATAATCTTTTCATTTTTTTAATTGAAAAGTAATATAGTAAAAGTATAGTAAAAGTATATAAATGAATAATAAAGAAAAGAATGAACATGATGTTTTGTTTTTTCAAAACAAATCTATATTATTACTACAACTTCATTAATTTTATTTACTACATAAGTGCTGAATATACTTTAATTCAATATTTCATCATTTTTAACTACTATAATAATAAAAACAATAAAATTTTGTTAGGGTGTATTTCAGTTGTTTATTTAATTGGAATTATCATATAATGTTGTTTCTATTTCTTATTTCTTTATTATTTTTATTATTTAATTTTATTTGTAAATTCAATAGTTATATTATTATTGACTTACATAATAATTCAATTGATGGTGTTGTATTAGAATTATTTCTTTATTGACAAATTACAGCATAAACGAATATCATATTCATTTCATATTTTAATAATAAAATTTATTATAAAATAAATAATATTGTCTTAATCTTTATTATACTATATGACTATATCAATAATAGAGATATAGCTTATCTTTTATTTAACCAACACAATTATTTTCGTTACTATTATAGTATTACGTCAGTAAACAACATCAGTAGACAATGATTAAATAAAAATATAAAATAACAATTTTTATTATTTTTGTTAATTTTATTATAAATTAATGTTATTTAAAAAATAATAAAAAAAAAATAACACTTGATTTGATGAATAAATAATGAATGATAAAATAATAAAATAATTTGTTATAAACGTGTATTTAGTTATTTAATCATCTGATTTTAATCTGATATTCATTAAATTAAAATAGAAGAGTCAGTAATGAACAGTCAATTAATTAAAGAAATAGTAGAAACACTTCCAAATATTCAACAATCAATTGATGATACTACTAAACAATATCAATATTATTTAGGAAGTATTAAAAACGAAATACTTAAAATAAAACCAAATGAAACATATTCAGAAGCTATTAAAAGAGGAGAAGGAATATTTGATAGGATTGATGAAGTAGTTAGGAGAAGAAAACTAGTGATAGAAAAAGGTCAAGAAACAATTAATAAAATAGAAACAGTGAAGAATAAAATGGAAAAGATAATAGAAGAATGCAATGATGATGAAACAGCAATTAACAAAGCGAAGGATGAAATAATCGATAAAATCTCAAATAGAAGAAA
>NW_001854749.1:0-3393 GCF_000209125.1 Entamoeba dispar SAW760
ATTATTTCTATCTTGACATATATCAACATCATTAATATATCCTTTTCTTTGTTGATTTGATAATATATATCTGGTATTCTATCATTAAAAGAATGGTCCTTAACAAATAAATCAATAATTTAATATAAGAATATATTATTATTAATATACATTTATGATATATATTAAAATCAATTTTCATTAAATTTAATAAAATATGTAATTAATATATGTTTATATATTTGATTAAATACATATTCATATTTTAATATTTGATTATTATTCATTATTTTATTTATTTATTTTGATTTATATTTTATTATTTATATTATTTATTTTATTCATGTATTTGATATTTATATTTTAAATATATTCTTATTATTTAATTATTTCATTTCATATTAATATTATTCATATTCATATTTCATTTAATTTAACTTATAATTTATTTTTATTGATATTTATATTATATAAATACAAATAGATTAATAAAATTGATATTTATTTATCTATAATATCAAATTCATTTAATTTATATTTAATAATAGAAAATCATAAGATAAAATATAGAATATAAGAATAATCAACAATAATAAAATAATAATAAAGATATAAAAGATAATAAATAAATATGATAAAATAGAAGATATAAGAAAATATAAACCTATACCATAAATAATAATAAATATTTTAAGTCATAAAAAAGAATAACATCAAAAAGAATAAATAAGAAAAGAATAATAATAATATAAATGATAATCAATTATAATTTATTTCTACTTCAATTTATATTGTATTTCATTTATTATATTTTTATTTCATTCATCATCATTTAAAACAATCTGTTGGTATTCTTTCATTCTTTTTTAATTCTTCTTCACAGTCACACTCATAAAAACATCCATCTCCAAATAATGTAATTGATGATGGTATATCAATTGATATTAATGATGAACATTGATAAAAACAACTGTTTCCTATTTCTTTAATTGATGATGGTATATTAATTGATTTTAATGATTTACATCTTCTAAAACAACATTTTCCTATTTTAATAATAGATGATGGTATATTAATTGATGTTAATGATCTACATCCTTCAAAACAATCATATCCTAATTTAGTAATTGATGAAGAAATATTAATTGATTTTAATGACGTACATCTAGAAAAACAATAATTTCCTAATTTACTAACAGATGATTGTATATTAATTGATTTTAATGATGAACATTCATAAAAACAACCATATCCTAATTCAATGATTGATGATGGTATATTAATTAATGTTAATGATGGATAATAACTAAAACAATAATCACCTAATTTAGTAATTGAAGATGGAATAATAAATTTATTAATATCTTTCTTTTCAATATTCTTTCCATTGATTATTTGTATATTATCTGGTATTTCAATACTAATTAACACTGGTTCATTCATAAATATTCTTTTTTTACTAATAAATTGTAGATTTTCTATGTTCATTGATGTTAATGATGTACATCCATCAAAACAATCAAATCCTATTTTACTTATTGATGATGGTATATTAATTGATTTTAATGAATAACATTCTTCAAAACAATCATTTCCTATTTTACTAATTGTTGTTGGTATAGTAATTGATTTTAATGATTTACATGCATCAAAACAATTATCTCCTAATTTAATAATTGTTGATGGTATATTAATTGTTGTTAGTTCATAACAATCTTTAAAACAATAATCTCCAAGTGATTTAACTTCTGATGGTATTGTATTTCCATATAATTTTCTATCATATTGTGTATATACTATATTTTTACAGATATTTCCTTGTTCTTTTTCTTGTAAATATGTTGAATAACTTACTAAATACCATATTACTTTTTTAAATATTTTTCCATCATTAAATATTTCATCACTTCTATTATAAATATGAAATGTTTCAATATTAGTAAATAATTTTCTTGAACAATAATTTAAAGGAATTGGATTAAAATGAAATCGTTCCACATTTCCTTGAAATCTTTTAACTCCCATTTCTAAATTAATAAAATCTTCAATATCATCAAAGTACATTGATGTTATCATTATTTCATTATATCCTAATTTCATTATTGGTTTATTGTTTATTAGTTGTTTTTTCCATTCTTCTATTTAAATTTGAACTTCAAATATTTTTAAGATTATTATTCTATTTTATTCTATTTCTATTTTAATTTTAATCTAAAAATTATTTATTAGATTTTAATTATTGAGGAAATATTCTAAAAATAATAAAATTGAACTAAAAAATAAGAAATTGAATGATTTAATAAAGATGGTAAATCAAATTATAAAAAGAGAAATGAAACACATTGGAATGATTTATTAAATGAGTACAACTTCATGTCAATGATATGAATGAAATTTAAAACATTGAAATGACTAATAAGAGGTGTATTTAGTCATTAGAAATAATCTAAAGTTTACGTCACAAAGAGATGGAATGTTTTTATAATATTCAATCAATTGGAATGTAATTATGATTCACTTAGTGTTGATGAAAAGGAATAAAGAAAGGTAAGAAGATAAGAAATTAGAATGAATTTAAAGAGATTGATGAACAATGAGACATTTTGATTGATCAAGAAAAACAAGAATTGAAAATGATAGAAGAAAAAGAATGAACAAGTAAAGTACAATCTATGAATTAGTTATCAGATGAACTAGATGAAATGATAGAAATTATTAAACAAAAGATGAAAAATGAAATAAAACAGATGTAATCAAATAATTTTCAAAGAAGAATAATGAAGATTTTGATAAAAGAAGATAGATGAGACAACAGATCAAGATATGTTAAAATACAAACACTAAACATTGTATCAAAGAGAAATGAAGAAATATCAAAAGTATTATCTCATCAATCATACATTATTTTATAATTATTATCTTCAACAAATAGAAACAGTATGTTTTGTATTATAGATATATAAATGATAACAAGAAAGAAGAAAAGAGAAAAGAATAAGAAAGTAATAAGAATTATACAAAATTGATTACAAATGATTCTCTACAATAAAGAAACATTATATACAAAGAAAATATAACTAATGAAATATATCAATTAACAAAATATATCAAATGTTTATATATTATAACAATAGAAATAAATTAATATGAAAACAAACTCAATAAACAAATAAAAGTATTTTAAATCAAAATTAATGAATTCAAAGAATAAATAATGTAAATTGATAAATAATGTGAATGTAACAAAATAAAGATAAAAGAAATGAACAAATAAATATGAAAAGATAAATAAAACACAAACATACTAATAATTGACAATACAATCATTAATAATGAAATACTTCAATTAAACAAATGAAATCATTTGAATAATAATATAATAAGAAATAACATAAAAGTTGATGAAGTGATAAA
>NW_001854749.1:3493-5413 GCF_000209125.1 Entamoeba dispar SAW760
CAATGAAATTTAATGATTAACTAACATAAAGTATATACTCTAATTTAGATATACAAGATAAATGATAATAATTCATTGTTGAAAATGATACATTTTATTAATTTAATCATTTTTATAAATTGTATAATTGATAATACAATCTGTTAAACATTGATGGTATTATAAAATAAATGAAATGACATTTCTATTTATTTTATGTTGATTCATTGATTTATATAATGAATAAAATAAAAGAAAGAAGAAAAGAAAAAGAAATAAGATTCGAAGAAAATAGATTGAATAAAATTAAAAGAATAAAATGATGAAAATTTAATCTATTTAATGAATCTGAAATTAAAAATAAATAAATTGAATATTTCAATGTATTTTGATTATTTTACTTTTATTTCATTCTTATTATTGTTTTATTTTATTTTTTTATTGTAAGTATGAGACGAAAAAAGGAAATAAGAGAAAAATGAATAGAAATGATGAAAAAGAAGGATATGAAAGAAAAAAGTGAAATTATGAAGTAGAAGAAGATGAAAAGAATAAAAGTAGAATGTTGAGAATATAAAATGAAAGAAGATAAAAATGAATAATTCAAAATGAGAAAATAAATGATGAAAATAATGATGAAATAAAGGATGCATTTTTTATTATAGAAATTAGAAATATGAAATAAAAAGTGTTTAATTTATTGATGCAAATTATTTAACATTATTTTATTTATGCAATTTATTTTATTCTTTTTTATTTTTATAATTTTTATTTATATGTATAATTTCTTTGTTTATTTTAGTCCCCTCTTCATTACTTCTTTTTTATTTAAGAATATTAATATATTCATCATTTATCTGTCAGCAAACAAAATATCTGTAGATAATTTAAATGAATATATTCTATTGAAATCAACAACAAATCTACTATTTATATTGAAGATGGATATTCTTCTAAGTTGTTAAATTGTTGTGAATTGTCTATTGTTAATAGCAGTACATGTGTTGAAATCGATAATATTTACAACAAAAAACAAAATGAAAGTAAATATTGATGATATTTTCTATTCTTTTTAAGTTTAAATACAAAACACTGAAAGCAAAGAAAATTTGAATCAAAAAGAAAAATTAAAAATGGTTGATATTTAATGATAAGATTAAAGAAAGAAACAAGTATACATTTAAATAATGAATGAATATAATACAAATTATTTTATTTATTTTCAATAAATAAACAACATCAGAATAGAATGATAAATAAATTGATACAATAATTTAATTTAATAATAAATCTTAACAACTTTTATTATAATTTTAAATAAAGAAATGAAGCAATAATAACAAGAATATGAAAATAATATTTTGTTCAATATTCAAGATAATATTATCTTTAATAATTCTAATGAAAGAACTTAATGTATAAATGAATAAAAATGAATAATAGATATTTACATAATTAAAAATAGTTAAAATGATATTGAATAATAGTTATAATTATGAATTATATGAGATATTAATTAATTATAATTAAATAGAATTATTTATATATTTTTTATTATGTTGATTATTATTTTTATTAATGTTATTATTATTGTTGTTTTAATTATTGAAACGAAGAATAAAATATCATAATCTATACATTTATTTATTAGATATAATAATTAATTTAATTATTTTATCATATTTTTATCTTATTGTTATTTACTTATTTTATCTCATTGATTTATAAATAAAATATTTATTATTTATATTTATTTATATTTTGTTTATGAATAAGTGTTGAATGTTATTTCATAAAGAATATTTTATAACAATCAAATATTAATAATAAAAT
The DNA here is from genome assembly GCF_000209125.1 of Entamoeba dispar SAW760. Lineage (NCBI taxonomy): Eukaryota > Evosea > Mastigamoebida > Endamoebidae > Entamoeba > Entamoeba dispar. Next base: position 5,306 of record NW_001854749.1, read on the forward strand.
AATTTAATAAGTAAATTATGTAATAAGAAAATATTATATTATTTGAATTATCATAATAAATGAAAATGAAATAATTGAAATATTTATATAAATGATTAAAATAAACAA
>NW_001854748.1:0-2072 GCF_000209125.1 Entamoeba dispar SAW760
GTAGTCTGATGCGTTTCCATTGCGCCACAAGCCCTATAACATTCATAAAATACTGGGAAGATAAAAAAAGGGATATATAAGTTATATAAATGTTATAAGTTATATAAATGTTATAAGTTATATAAATGATATAAGTTATATAAATGATATAAGTTATATAAATGATATAGATATGATATAGATATAGATATAGATATGATATATAAAAGACATAAGAAAGATAAGATATAAAATAAACAGACTAGGAATAATAATAAAAGTACATAGTCATATAATAATATAATAATATAAGAAAATATATGATAGTCATAGTCATAAGTAAGTAGGATAACGGTAGGTTCATATCAAGTAGGATACACCCGTTCCCATCCGAACACGGAAGTAAAGATGCTTAGAGCCTGATCAGTACCATTATGTTCACACAGATGGGAACGTCAGGTAATCTACCTTTTTGTTTTTATATAGAGAGTTTTTTTTTAAATAAAGGAATAAAGGAATAAAGGAATATAGAAATATAGAAATATAGAAATAAAGGAATATAGAAATAAATACATACATAGATATATAAATAAAGATATATATAAATAAATAAATAAAGAAATATATATATATATATAAATAAAGAAATATATATATAATAGAATATAAAGGTTATAGAAGTTGAAAGGGATTAAAGTAAAGTAATCTAGTCAATAAAAAGACGAGCTTGGCAGGGATCGAACCTGCAATCCCCAGATTCGTAGTCTGATGCGTTTCCATTGCGCCACAAGCCCTATAACATTCATAAAATACTGGGAAGATAAAAAAAGGGATATATAAGTTATATAAATGTTATAAGTTATATAAATGTTATAAGTTATATAAATGATATAAGTTATATAAATGATATAAGTTATATAAATGATATAGATATGATATAGATATAGATATAGATATGATATATAAAAGACATAAGAAAGATAAGATATAAAATAAACAGACTAGGAATAATAATAAAAGTACATAGTCATATAATAATATAATAATATAAGAAAATATATGATAGTCATAGTCATAAGTAAGTAGGATAACGGTAGGTTCATATCAAGTAGGATACACCCGTTCCCATCCGAACACGGAAGTAAAGATGCTTAGAGCCTGATCAGTACCATTATGTTCACACAGATGGGAACGTCAGGTAATCTACCTTTTTGTTTTTATATAGAGAGTTTTTTTTTAAATAAAGGAATAAAGGAATAAAGGAATATAGAAATATAGAAATATAGAAATAAAGGAATATAGAAATAAATACATACATAGATATATAAATAAAGATATATATAAATAAATAAATAAAGAAATATATATATATATATAAATAAAGAAATATATATATAATAGAATATAAAGGTTATAGAAGTTGAAAGGGATTAAAGTAAAGTAATCTAGTCAATAAAAAGACGAGCTTGGCAGGGATCGAACCTGCAATCCCCAGATTCGTAGTCTGATGCGTTTCCATTGCGCCACAAGCCCTATAACATTCATAAAATACTGGGAAGATAAAAAAAGGGATATATAAGTTATATAAATGTTATAAGTTATATAAATGTTATAAGTTATATAAATGATATAAGTTATATAAATGATATAAGTTATATAAATGATATAGATATGATATAGATATAGATATAGATATGATATATAAAAGACATAAGAACGATAAGATATAAAATAAACAGACTAGGAATAATAATAAAAGTACATAGTCATATAATAATATAATAATATAAGAAAATATATGATAGTCATAGTCATAAGTAAGTAGGATAACGGTAGGTTCATATCAAGTAGGATACACCCGTTCCCATCCGAACACGGAAGTAAAGATGCTTAGAGCCTGATCAGTACCATTATGTTCACACAGATGGGAACGTCAGGTAATCTACCTTTTTGTTTTTATATAGAGAGTTTTTTTTTAAATAAAGGAATAAAGGAATAAAGGAATATAGAAATATAGAAATATAGAAATAAAGGAATATAGAAATAAATACATACATAGATATATAAATAAAGATATATATAAATAAATAAAT
>NW_001854747.1:0-3356 GCF_000209125.1 Entamoeba dispar SAW760
TTTCTTACTTTCTTATACTACTTTCTATAATCTATTAGACTTATATACTACTTTCTATAATCTATTAGATTTTTATACCACTTTCTATAATCTATTAGACTTTTATACCACTTTCCTTTCTATATTTAAAGGTTAATGACAATGTGGCCGAGTGGTCTAAGGCGTGTGACTCGAAATCACTTCTCCTATGGAGGCGTAGGTTCAAATCCTGCCATTGTCGTACTTTTATATCATTATCTTACACTATCATATATTTATATCTTAAATTTTATGTGTTATATATATATATATATATATTTATATTTATATTTATATTTATATCAATCTCTATATCTATAATTTTTATTCTTACACTTAGTCTATTTTTATGACTATTCTATATTATATATTATATACTTATACATCCTTCTAATTTTTATACTTCCTATTCTATATATCTACCCATTTCTATCATATATTATTTATTTTTATTCTTTTTATATGTTTATTCTATATGACTATTCACCTTACTATTCTATCTATTTATTATTCTATATGACAAAACTACTTCCTATTCTATCTATTTATTATTCTATATGACTATTCACCTTACTATTCTATCATGTTTATTACTATTCTATCATGTTTATTACTATTCTTGTTTTTCTACTTTCTATTTCCTTCAAGGTAATAGCAAGAGTGGCCGAGTGGTCCAAGGCGTCCGTTTCAGGTACGGATCTCTTCGGAGGCGTGGGTTCAAACCCCACCTCTTGCATCTTTTAATAGTATATTCCTACTATACTTCCACCTATACTATACTATACTATACTCTTATAACTTATACTTTATACCTTATACTTTATACCTTATATCTTATATCTTATACCTTATACTTTATACTTTATATCTTTTCTATATGTTTTATTCTATAACTACTATAACTATATCCTTTATACTTTTCCTCTACTTATCTATTTTATGTATACTACTTATACTAGATATGTTATTATGTTCATATCCTACCACACTTACTCTTTATCTTTATTCTCTATATATTTATACTTGTCTATATTCTATATTTTTGTATCATCTAGTATGTTTCTATTAGAGTCTTATACCACTTTCTATATTCTATTAGAGTCTTATACTACCTTCCTATATTTTCTTACTTTCTTATACTACTTTCTATAATCTATTAGACTTATATACTACTTTCTATAATCTATTAGATTTTTATACCACTTTCTATAATCTATTAGACTTTTATACCACTTTCCTTTCTATATTTAAAGGTTAATGACAATGTGGCCGAGTGGTCTAAGGCGTGTGACTCGAAATCACTTCTCCTATGGAGGCGTAGGTTCAAATCCTGCCATTGTCGTACTTTTATATCATTATCTTACACTATCATATATTTATATCTTAAATTTTATGTGTTATATATATATATATATATATTTATATTTATATTTATATTTATATCAATCTCTATATCTATAATTTTTATTCTTACACTTAGTCTATTTTTATGACTATTCTATATATTATATATTATATACTTATACATCCTTCTAATTTTTATACTTCCTATTCTATATATCTACCCATTTCTATCATATATTATTTATTTTTATTCTTTTTATATGTTTATTCTATATGACTATTCACCTTACTATTCTATCTATTTATTATTCTATATGACAAAACTACTTCCTATTCTATCTATTTATTATTCTATATGACTATTCACCTTACTATTCTATCATGTTTATTACTATTCTATCATGTTTATTACTATTCTTGTTTTTCTACTTTCTATTTCCTTCAAGGTAATAGCAAGAGTGGCCGAGTGGTCCAAGGCGTCCGTTTCAGGTACGGATCTCTTCGGAGGCGTGGGTTCAAACCCCACCTCTTGCATCTTTTAATAGTATATTCCTACTATACTTCCACCTATACTATACTATACTATACTCTTATAACTTATACTTTATACCTTATACTTTATACCTTATATCTTATATCTTATACCTTATACTTTATACTTTATATCTTTTCTATATGTTTTATTCTATAACTACTATAACTATATCCTTTATACTTTTCCTCTACTTATCTATTTTATGTATACTACTTATACTAGATATGTTATTATGTTCATATCCTACCACACTTACTCTTTATCTTTATTCTCTATATATTTATACTTGTCTATATTCTATATTTTTGTATCATCTAGTATGTTTCTATTAGAGTCTTATACCACTTTCTATATTCTATTAGAGTCTTATACTACCTTCCTATATTTTCTTACTTTCTTATACTACTTTCTATAATCTATTAGACTTATATACTACTTTCTATAATCTATTAGATTTTTATACCACTTTCTATAATCTATTAGACTTTTATACCACTTTCCTTTCTATATTTAAAGGTTAATGACAATGTGGCCGAGTGGTCTAAGGCGTGTGACTCGAAATCACTTCTCCTATGGAGGCGTAGGTTCAAATCCTGCCATTGTCGTACTTTTATATCATTATCTTACACTATCATATATTTATATCTTAAATTTTATGTGTTATATATATATATATATATATTTATATTTATATTTATATTTATATCAATCTCTATATCTATAATTTTTATTCTTACACTTAGTCTATTTTTATGACTATTCTATATTATATATTATATACTTATACATCCTTCTAATTTTTATACTTCCTATTCTATATATCTACCCATTTCTATCATATATTATTTATTTTTATTCTTTTTATATGTTTATTCTATATGACTATTCACCTTACTATTCTATCTATTTATTATTCTATATGACAAAACTACTTCCTATTCTATCTATTTATTATTCTATATGACTATTCACCTTACTATTCTATCATGTTTATTACTATTCTATCATGTTTATTACTATTCTTGTTTTTCTACTTTCTATTTCCTTCAAGGTAATAGCAAGAGTGGCCGAGTGGTCCAAGGCGTCCGTTTCAGGTACGGATCTCTTCGGAGGCGTGGGTTCAAACCCCACCTCTTGCATCTTTTAATAGTATATTCCTACTATACTTCCACCTATACTATACTATACTATACTCTTATAACTTATACTTTATACCTTATACTTTATACCTTATATCTTATATCTTATACCTTATACTTTATACTTTATATCTTTTCTATATGTTTTATTCTATAACTACTATAACTATATCCTTTATACTTTTCCTCTACTTATCTATTTTATGTATACTACTTATACTAGATATGTTATTATGTTCATATCCTACCACACTTACTCTTTATCTTTATTCTCTATATATTTATACTTGTCTATATTCTATATTTTTGTATCATCTAGT
>NW_001854746.1:0-4210 GCF_000209125.1 Entamoeba dispar SAW760
TCTTCTCTTTTTATTCTTTGAGTATCTTTCTTTCTCTTCATTTTCAATTATTTCCTTTTTTCGTTGCCAATTTTAGTATTATATTTCTATAAAACAAAATGAATTAAAATAAATGAACATATGATTAATTGTTAAACAACAAATAATGAGAGGTTTAAGAATTAAGTTAGATAATTCTAATTGAAGAAAATATTTTAATAAAGAAAGGAAAGAACTACCCAAAACAATTTGCTGAAAAGAATAAATAAACAACAATGTCAAAAAATGCACTTGAAAGAAGTTGAAAAGAAAAAAAGAGGTGAAAAAATTTAAATGAAAGAGAAAGAAAATAAAATAATCTTTCAAATAAATAAAATAACTACCAAAGAAAATGATAATAAATGAATAAAACTCATGAAGAATAACGTCTACAGATAATAAAAATAGAGAATGTAAGAAGAAGGAATAGTAGTATTTAAATGAAATAGATAAATGAGAAATACAACCAATGAACATATTTATTTTGTTGTTATTTAGTCTTGTAATGTCAGAGTCAATAATCATTACCAACTCAAAAAGTTCTGATGGACAAGCAATAACTTTCCAAGTTATTGAATTTGGTAAATGTTATTATACAGGAGCAACAACTTCTGAATATTATACCCAGAGTGGGAATAATGTTACAGTTTCACAATATAATACATCATCAGAATGTACTGGAAACAAAAATGAAACTTCCGTTGCTGTTAGTGAGGAACATTTTAAAGATTTTTGTCTTTCAAGAAACTGTTCTGTTGAAATTAAAGAAATACCAGATTATATTGGATACTTTGGTTTAGATAAAGATGATAATAAATGTTCTCATCAAAATAACGCCTATATGACTTATGTAACAGGAATCTGTGGTAAGTGTCATGAAGCTAGTAATGAATATTGTATGTATAAAATTGAAAACGGTCATATGTACGGAATCATTTATGCTAACAGTCAATGTGATGAACAAATGAAAAATGAAACAAGAGAATTATGGAAATGTGGGTCTTGTGAAAATAGTACTATTTATAAATGTGAAAGTAAACCTAATAAAAATTCATCAGATTATATAGATGGAGCATCGTTGGCAGTTCTCTCTCTTATTGGAATGATGATTATGTTATTTATTTAACTGACATTAGGTTTTATTAAAAGTTAGAATATTTTATGTTTAAATTTAAATGATTAATAATTATTTTATTGTTCGTTTAGATTAAATTGTGTTTATATTCTATTTGGAATATAAATAACAATAGATAATAAATCCCAAATGTTTAAATATATTGTATAATTCATTTTGCTTTTATAAAAGAAGAAAAACATGAGGAAGAAGAAATTAAAAGGTTTTTCTAATGTTAAATTTATTGATATTTCTTTTATTTTTGTTATAATTTTCATGATAATCAATAATAAAATATAATTATTGTAATTGAATTTTATAATAAAATTATATTATATTTTTTTGAACTAAACATGATACTAAAGTATGGGTTAAAAAAAAAATGAATTAAGGTACTAAAAAGAAAGAATTCATTGGCTAAATGAACAATTTGAATGTTAATTGATGATATTATTTATTGCTATTACTTTGTTTGGTTTTATGGTTTGAATAAAATAAATTTTTAAATAAAAGACTCATAAAATTAATAAAATAATAATTAACACTTAATAACTTTTGAGAATAATAAATGGTATGTATGATTTTTAACATATCCTAATAATAATTATTATATATTGATGGATAATGATGAATATATTCTTAAAATAACAATAGTTTGAATTGAAATTATTGTTTATTTTATTATTGTTGTTTATGATTCAATTTTGTTGATTAAATTACAAAAATGAATTGAATTTTAATTTAATATTTTATTTCATTCTATTGGTGTTAAATTGCAAAATACAATAATACAACAATATGACACAATGAAATGAAGAATGAAATGATTGAATCAATAACAATGAAAATGAATGTAAATGGCAATAATAGAAAATAAAGAAAAGAATATTTAAAGAGAAGAACTTACATAAATTTTATTCAATGTTTATATTCATATTGATTATTGTAATTACTAATGCAACAGAAAGTATTAACAATACAAAATTAATACACACGCAAATAAAATCAAAACAATACAAAAGAATGTACAATTTGTATAAATTAAAAGGTGAAGTTGAAGGAGTATCAGAAACAATACCTAAAGTAACAAGAATTGAAACAACTGTTGATAAAAAAGTTACAAGAACCAAAAAAAGAGACAGTTGGTGAACAGATTGTTCCTAAAGAAGAACCAACTACTCAAGAATCTGAAAAAGGTAAAGAGTCAAAAGAAACACCAGCAGTAAAAGGGTCAAGTGAAACAGTTGGAAGTAAGCAGAAAAAAGAAGAGATGAAAGAATCAGAAAAACATCCAATGGAGAAAATGACAAAGGAAGTAACAAGGAACATCAACACACTGAACGTCCAAGTGGACAAGAGGCTGAAACAACACATAATGAACAAAAAGACCAAAACAACCAGAAAGGTGATGGCAATCAGAATGGAAATGAGAAGGGTCAAGAAAAGAATCAAGAAAGTCAGAGTGATAAAGAAGGAAAAGAAGAACATACTAAAGATGAAAAGAAGGACAACCCACAAGATGATAAGGGAAAAGAAAAAGGAGAAGAAAATGAAACAAGCCAAAAGAAAAAGGGGATGAGACTAAAGATCAGGAAAGTGATAATGAAGATAGCTAGAAAAAAAAACAAAGACGAAAATGAAGAAAAGAAGGATAAAGAAAAAACAAGTAACCAAGGAAAAGAAAAGAAGGATAATGAACAAGAAAAAGAAAACAAAGATAGTACTAGTCAACAAAAATCAAAACACAAGACAAAAACATTGAAGAAAAGAATAATGAACAAAAAGATGAAAATAAAGAGGTCACGAAATTATGCATTTTATTCGTATTCATCATTATATTATTATATTGATTTGTGATGTTGTTAATTATTTCACAATTAGTGTCTAAATGTAATGATTGTCTTCATTGTTTGTTTAAAACATGGTGTTTATTTTTGATAGATCATTGAAATAAATTATCATGTTGTAAAATATTTCTTGTTAAATGTTTAAAAGGTAAAAAAATAGTAGAAAATATTATTAGATGCAAATATTTGTGATTAAATATGAGAATAACATATTTGTATATTATTAGTTATATCTTTCTAATTCAATTTCTGTATTAAATGAATATATCTGTTGATGAAATTCAAATAAAATAAATATAAAATGAAAATGATAAAAGAAAGAATAAAGAAAATAATAAGAAAATAAATATAATGATTAATGATAAATTAATGAGTTATTATCATAAATGAAAGTTGAAGATGAACATTAAATTCATTATTATTATTTATAAATGTTTAATTTATAATACATATTAAATAGTCATTCTTCATTCTGTATTATTGTGTTGATGTTTAAATTATTCAATTTGTTATTATCATATCATCATTTCATTGAAACTTCTTATTTATTATCTTTTTATTTGTTTCATCATTTAACTCTTGTTTGATATGATAATATAAATAATTTAAATTGTACTTTATCATCATTCATCATTGATAATCATCTGTGATATAATTTAATTTTCATATCAATAATTATATCATTTAAATAAATAAATAATAACATCTATTAACATATCATTATGATATCTCATCAATGTGATAAATGAAATGTAACATATTTACACATTAATAACAATACGATTGATATTCATATTTATATAATCATTGTTATTCATAACTAACATTATAAATGTGAATTAATATAATGTTCTTCTTTATTACATTTCATAAAGATATTTTCATATTAAAATAGAAATGATGGTAAATGAAAAGAAATAAAGAATAATATAAAATGAACACATTTATGAATGAATATACTCAACAAATCAAGATACATCATACTCAATACAACAAGAATTACAAAGTATCAACTGATTGATATAGAATTTGTATTTTACCTACTTTTTATTTTATTTTATATTTTATAATTTTAAGAGAAAATAATAGAAAACAGAATAATCTAATATTCAAAAAATATATTACACCATTTTCATTTGAACATTATATTTACATACATAATTTCTTCGCTTATTTTGGTTCCAGAGACAAAGATTATATTAATAAACAAAATGATAAATGATTGAGAATT
>NW_001854746.1:4310-16971 GCF_000209125.1 Entamoeba dispar SAW760
TATTATTAATATACATTTATGATATATATTAAAATCAATTTTCATTAAATTTATTAAAATATGTAATTAATATATGTTTATATATTTGATTAAATACATATTCATGTTTTAATATTTGATTATTATTCTTTATTTTATTTATTTATTTTGATTTATATTTTATTATTTATTTTATGTATTTGATATTTATATTTTAAATATATTCTTATTATTTAATTATTTCATTTCATATTAATATTATTCATATTCATATTTCATTTAATTTAACTTATAATTTAATTTTATTGATATTTATATTATATAAATACAAATAGATTAATAAAATTGATATTTATTTATCTATAATATCAAATTCATTTAATTTATATTTAATAATACAAAATCATAAGATAAAATATAGAATATAAGAATAATAAACAATAATAAAATAATAATAAAGATATAAAAGATAATAAATAAATAAGATAAAATAGAAGATATAAGAAATAATAAACATATAGAATAAATAATAATAAATATTTTAACACAATAAAAAAGAATAATATCAAAAAGAATAAATAAGAAAAGAATAATAATAATAATACAAATGATAATCAATTATAATTTATTTCTACTTTAAATTATATTGTATTTCTTTTATTATATTTTTATTTCATTCATCATCATTTGTTAAAACAATTTCTTGGTATTCTTTTATTTTTCATTAATTCTTCTTCACTCCACATTTATAAAAACAATCATATCCTAATTCATTAATTGATGTTGGTATATTAATATATGTTAATGATGAACATCCATAAAAACAATGATCACCTAATTCATTAATTGATGTTGGTATATTAATTGATGTTAATGATGAACATCCATAAAAACAACATTTTCCTAATTTAGTAATTGATGATGGAATAATAAATTCATTAGTATCTTTCTTTTCTATATTCTTTCCATTGATTATTTCTAGATTATCTGGTATTTTAATACTAATTAACTCTGGTTCATTCATAAATATTCTTTCTTTACTTACAAATTGTAGATTGTCTACACTCACCGATGTCAATGATGAACATTCACCAAAACACCAATTTCCTATTTCACTCACAGATGCTGGTATGTTAATTGATTTTAATGAATAACAATAACAAAAACAACAATATCCTAATTTACTGATTGAAGATGGTATATTAATTGATATTAATGGTGAACATCCATAAAAACAATGATCACCTAATTCAATAACTGACGAAGGTATATTAATTGATGTTAATGATGTACATTCATAAAAACAACAATATCCTAATTCATTAATTGAAGATGGTATATTAATATATGTTAATGATGAACATCCACAAAAACAATGATCACCTAATTCATTAATTGATGATGGTAAATTAATTGATTTTAATGATGAACATCCATAAAAACAACATTTTCCTAATTTAGTAATTGATGATGGAATAATAAATTCATTAGTATCTTTCTTTTCTATATTCTTTCCATTGATTATTTGTAGATTTTCTGGTATTTTAATACTAACTAACACTGGTTCATTCATAAGTATTCTTTTTTCACTAATAAATTGTAGATTATCTATATTCATAGATGTTAATGATGAACATCCTGAAAAACAACCATCTCCTATTGATGTAATTGATGATGGTATATTAATTGATGTTAATGTTGGACATCCTTCAAAACATCTATTTCCTATTTCACTAATTGGTGATGGTATATTAATAGATTTTAATGATTTACATTTATAAAAACAACAATCTCCTATTTCATTAATTGTTGTTGGTATATTAATTGATGTTAATGATGAACAATATTTAAAACATTTATACCCAAGCGATTTAACTTCTAATGGTATTGTAGTTCCATATGTATTTCTATCTTGATATGTATATTCAATATTTTTATATATACTCCATTTTTCTTTCTTTTTTAAATATTTTGAATAATTTACTGGATACCATATTACTTGTTTAAATATTCTTCCATCTTTAAATATTTCATCTTTTTTATTATAAATATGAAATGTTTCAATATTAGGAAATAATTTTCTTGAATATTTATTTAAAGGAATTGGATTAAAATGAAATCGTTCAATATTTCCTTGAAATCTTTTAACCCCTATTTCTAAATTAATAAAATCATTAATATCATTAAAATATTTTGATGTTATCATTATTTCATTATATCCTAATTTCATTATTGATTTATTATTTATTAGTTGTTTTATTAGTTCTTTTATTTTTATATTTTAATTTCTTCTTTTTTATTCTTTTATCATTTTTCTATTTTTATCAATTGATGTTTATTATGAAAAACAATAAATAATAACAAATAAAATAAAATGTTATTTATTTTTATTTTTAATAAATTATAATTATTAAATATTTCATTTTATTTTATATTTTATTCATTATTTCATTTTATATTTTATTTTTATTTAATGATATAATAATAAAATATGATAAAAGATAATAAATATAATAATAAATGAATAATCAATATATTTATAATAAAAGATAATATAATTAATGATATAATTAATGATAAATAATTATGAATTCATTTATTCTATTATCTTTTATTTTTATTCATTCTTAATTTATTCTTTTCTTTATTTTTATTAATATTTTATATTTAAAATGATTATTTAAATAAGAAATAAATAATAATAATAATATAATGAATAAAACATAAATAAAAGAATGTATTAATTGATAAATTAAATTAAATAATAAAGTATTTATATAATATTTCAATAATTAATAAAATATGATAAAATAAATGATAAATGATAAATATAATATTCAAAACATAAATTAACAATGAATAAAATAATATATCAAATAATGAAGAATGATAAATAAATGAAATAATGAAATATAAAATTATTTAAATCATGATTTCATTAATTTATATTAATTTAAATCATTTTAATAAATTATAAACAAATAATTATACAACAATAATAATATAAAATATAAATATAAATAAAATATGTTAATAAATAATATAATAATATAATTATAAACAATTTAACATATAAAATAACAAAATAATATCAAATGAAAATAAAAATAAATAAAATAAATACAATAAAATGAAATAACATAAACATATAAAATAAATAATAAATAATAAAATGATAATAAATCAAATAAACAAAACATAATATATTTTTAAAATTAAGAATAAAATTAAAAATAAAAGATATAAAAATGAATAAAGAAATAAAAATAAAAGATAATATAAATTTTAATGATTATATAACTTGATTATATCATTTCATTATTCATATCATTAAATACATTTTATTTTATGAAGATGTATTAACAATTCTAATTATTTTGATTCAACAAATTATATTTCAAATTATATATTTTCTGTTATTCCTGTTGTTTCATTATTATTTTTCATCATTCTTGTTATGTTCTTATTTTATTTATTCATTATCATTGTTATGAATATAACAATATAATTTATTCATTTTTATACATTCATATTTCAAAATATCTTGTATTAGATTTTCATTCAATATTATTTTATTTATTGTTTTAATGTGTTGTGTAAATCAATATTGATTAATATCTAAAATATTAACAATTATTTGTTTTCATTTTTATTATTTGATATATTCAGCATTTTGATTCATATATTTTCTTTCTATTCTAATTATTGTAATTCAGTTGTATCAATAACAATCATATATTGTAATCTCTTTATGTTCTATTTGTTTATTTATTTTCTTATTGTTGATTATTACTTTCTTTCATTTCATTCTTCTTCAAAATCAATTTACAATATTCACTTTTCTAATTTCATGTATTCACAATAACAAATAATTTTGAATGTTTCATTCTGTTCATTTAATTTAATTAAATGAAAATGAATGATAGAAACATTCAATTTAAATCATTAAAATTTAACATCTTCTTTATTTATCATATTGAATTTCATAAAATCAATTCATTATCATTCATTACATCTTATTATCATTTATTATGATTTAATGATGTTTCTTATATTTTCATGTATATTTTATATCATTTATAATAATTATACCATTCATATTAATCAAAAAATGAAATAATAATTAGAAATGGGAAAGTACAATATTGTTATATAATTAAAGATATAGTAATGTGATGTGAATGAAAGATATAGAATAAAAAGAAATAATAATAAAATTAAATATCATAATGAAATAATTTAAATATTAATAATAAATTATAATGAAATTAATAATGAAATAGTTAAATATAATAGTATTAATATAGTATTTAATAAAATTAAAATAATAATTTATTTTTATTTATATTATTATTTTATTTTATTTATTTTCTCTTTTATTGTTAAATTTCTTTATTTTTGTTATTATTTTCTTTATCACTCCATTTCTTCATCTATTATCTTATCTTTTTCTCTCTTTTCTGTTTGATTTATTAATTTTTATACTTTTATTTTATTTTAATAACTCATTCTTATTTTATATTCTCTTCATAATAACAATTTGATTTAAGTATTGAATACTTGATTATTATCTTCTTTCTTCTTTATTTTTTATTGGTTGTATTAATGATATTTATAGTATCTATTTATTCATTTCTTATTATTATTAATTTTGATTATAATATTTTAAATACACTTGTTTTATTTTAATTTAATTATTTCAATGATATTAATATTATTGAATCTATATTGTAATTGTTTCATTATCATCATTATTAACTTTCATAAAATCAGATAATCCATTAATTAATCTATTTAAATATCTAATATCACAAATATTAATTTTATTATCAATTATTCTCTTTATATTTCTAATTTATTCAATTAAATTATTAATGATATGAATTATATCATTTTTTATTGATTTTATTATTTATTATCATTTCATTTTCTCTCTATTATCATTTGTTGTATTAAATCTTACATCATTTAATAAATGAAATAATGAAGAAATGAAATATTCTAAACAATCATATCAAAATTCTAAATCATCAACAAGATGTTTAATGAAATAATAACTGAGATAATAATGAAAATGTGAACATAAAGAATGAATATGATGAATACAATCAAAATGAATAATTGATTGTTTTGTATTATAACAACTATAAAGAATTAACTTATTTCAAATAATTCTTCCATTTATAATAAATCCATCAGATAAAGAAAGAATCATTCAATGAGAATACATAAACAATGAAATAAACAAAATTTACTATTAAAAGAAATGAAAACAAGAAATGAAGTGATTGAGAGAATAAAAAGAAAATAAGGAATAAAAGAACAAGATATAACAAATGAAAATAATATTTATTATGTTGTTTTAAACAACAAGAATAAGAGAATTATCAAATGTAACAACCAATTCAGAAGTAGATATTTTAAATTAATGAAAGAACTACATTTAAAGTATGTTGATTATTTTGATTGAAATGATTATCCAAAATAATTCATAATAACAAAAAATAAAGATTGAAGTAATAAATATTACAATGGATAGAGAGAATGATATTGC
Organism: Entamoeba dispar SAW760; assembly: GCF_000209125.1. Lineage (NCBI taxonomy): Eukaryota > Evosea > Mastigamoebida > Endamoebidae > Entamoeba > Entamoeba dispar. The sequence goes on from NW_001854746.1 coordinate 9,844, forward strand.
AAGATAATAATAAGAATTAAGAAGAAGAAGAACATAAATTATAGAAGATGTAATAAAAGAGGATTATGAAAATATTAATAGAACCAGAAATATAAGAAGTAAGAGAGAAAGAGAAATAAATAAAAACAATTGAGAAATAGAAGTGAGAAAAGTGAATATTAAATATATGATGTTGAACATAAAGTTACACAACTATCAATTATGAATTGTCAATGAAATTAATGAATAAAACCAACACAAATAGTAGTTTATATAAATTCATTTTTGTTATTTGGAATGTTCATTTGTAATAAAAAGATTGAAAGAATGGAAAAATAGTATTATTGTTGAACACAATGGTAGACCTAATGGTAAAGATAAAAGATAGAAATTATATTAGATCCATTCTACTATTTTAATTAAAAATGATTGTGCCTCTCCATTTAAACAATTTAAATATATTCTTGTATTAATTGATTTATTATTTATCCATTTATTGATATTATTCTTTTCTTTTATCATTTCTTTTATATCCTTTTTCTTTTTATTTCTTTATTCTCTTTTATTTTCTTTTTATTTCATTCACTCATCTCTTCATTATTCATTCTGATTGTTCATTATTTATTTCTATTATTTTATTTACTTTATATTGTTAATTTTCATTCAAATTTCAATTACACTCTAAATATTCATTTTCTACTTTCATAACATACATTCATTAATCATAATCAATATCAATCTTATGATGTATAAATCAATCTCTTGTTAATAATTTAGAACATATAGATTTAGAAAAAATAAAAAATAAAATAATGAAAATAGAATGAAAATCTTAAAAATATTAGAAATTCAAATAAAATAAAAATGGAAAATACAACAACACCAAATAATCAATTAAGAATTACATTAGGACATTATGCAACAATGATAATATCAATGTATTTTAATGATATTAAAGATTTTATTAATTTAGAAATTGGTGTTAAAAGATATAGAGGAAATATGGAACGATTTCATTTTAATCCAATTTCTTTAAATAAATATTCAAGAAAGTTGTTTCCTAACATTGAAACATTTCATATTTATAATAAAGATGATGAAATATTTAAAGATGGAAGAATATTTAAAAAAGTAATATGGTATAAAGTAGATTATTCAACATATTTAAAAAAGAAAGAAAAATGGAGTGTATATAAAAATATTGAATATACAAAAGGAGATATATGGAAATATGGAAATACAATACCACTAGAAGTTACATCAATTATATACGGATGCTTTGAAGGAGATGAAGAACTAACATCAATCACTATACCAACAACAGTTAAAGAAATAGGATCTAGTTGTTTTAGTAAATGTTCATCATTAACATCAGTTAGTATACCATCAACAATCAGGGAAATAGAATTTAGATGTTTTAAAGAATGTACAACATTACCATCAATTATTATACCACCATCAGTTAGTGAAATGGGAAATTATTGTTTTGGATATTGTACAAGATTAAGTTCAATTGATTTATCATCTTCTGTTAATAAAATAGGAAATTATTGTTTTATTGAATGTTCATCATTACCATCAATTAATTTACCATCATCAGTTTGTAAAATCGGAGATTATTGTTTTTATAAATGTACATCATTAACTAACATAACCATACCATCAACAATTACATCATTTGGAAGAAGTTGTTTCTTTAAATGTGGATGTGAAGAAATGTTAAAGAAGAATGAAAGAATACCAAAAGAATGTTTTTATGAATAACAATGAAACAAACAAAGAAGAAATCTAAGAAATACAAGAGAATGATAAATAAAATGATTTGAAATTAATTTAATGAAGATAATAAAATTATAAACAGAAACAACAATAATAAGAAATAAACAATGAATAAAAATACAAATAATAATTTAATTGAATTTATTTGTAAATATATTGTATTGTAATCAGTAAAATAACATTAATAAATGGGTTGATAATTATTATTTATAAACATTATTCATTGTTTATTATCTCTTCTTTTATTTACATTATTGAAATTAGATAAATTACAATCACAAAAAAAAATATAAAAATGTTTTTTAATTTTCATGTTATATATTACAAATTACCAATATGGTAAAAATGCCGAATGTTATTATAATAAATCTCATATTTATTTATAAGTTCAATTTCATTCTAAATTATTCTTTTTTATTTTTATGTTTTTAATAACAAATTTAAAAATAAATGTTATTATAATAACATTTATTTATTTTGTTATTTTAATTTTTGAAATATTTTATTTTTATTTTATGATAATTTATTTATTTCTTCATTTTGTGTCATTATTATTTATTTATATTTCTTTCATCATTTGTGTTATAATAATTGATCAAATAAAATATAATAAGAATGAATTAATATTTATTATTTATTTCTGAAATATTTTCATTTTATTCTAATTTTTTTTGTTTTGTTTATTTTATATTTATTATTGAATTATTTGATTTAAATATTGTTTGATATATTCTTTTTATTATGTTTTTTATTTTATAATTTGTATTTCTATTTATTTATTTACAGTATATTCAATTAAACTTATTAGATTAGAATATTCATTATTTAATATCTTATTTTATTATCTGAAATCATTATAAATTTATTAATTCTATAATAATCAATTAATATTATTAATAAACATTGTTGAAATGATTTATTTAATAATGATATATAATATAAAACATCATTCAAATAATAAAATGAAAGTATTAATAATATGATATTATTCATATTAATATTCATAATAATTGTATAAATATTAATAATTGAATAATTTAATAAATTAAATGATTCAATACAAAAATAATAATATATTATTAAATATTTGAATAACATATTATAATTATTGATTGTATTTTTATTCATATATATTTTATCAATATTTAGAATATCATTATTTAATAATATCAGAATAAAATTAAAATATTTTTAAATTCATTTTGTAATGATAATGAATATAATTATTTCTATGTTTAATACACTTTATATTTATATCTATTTATTATTTATTTTCATTATCGATTTTATTAATCATTTATATTCAATTTATTGATGAATATCAATTAATTATAATAACTATTATATGATTAAATCATTATTTATTTTAGTAATCAATTAATATATTATTATATCATCATATTCAATGATAATAAATAATAACGTTAATAAAAATATATTAAATGATAGAATAAACATTCTTATTATTATTTCAATAATATGATATATTAGTTATAATGAAGTGTTTGAATATTATTAATCATTTTTAATAATTCTTTTGATAATGAATATATTTTATTTTTCATTATATTATATATTTGATAATTATAATTATTCTCTAATTAATTTTTCATATTTATGAATTAATATAATTAATATTTCAATCAATAAAATGATTAAATTTATTTCTATTCAATAATAAATAATTGAGTATTTATTATTGTATAAGTTTAAAAACATTTCTTTATATTAATTTTATCTCTTTTAATTCTCTTTTCATTTCAATCAAATATTGATACACAAAGTTAATAGAATTGTCAGAAAATATTGAAATGACATAACATATGATTCAATAAGTTCTGATAGTTAATATTTGTATTCAATTAATAATTTATATTTTTATAACATTTTCATTTTTTGTGTTTTTGTTATTCTAAAAATAAATTATTCTATTTTTGGATAATCTGATTGAAATAAAATATAAATCAATGATGTTTATTTCTAAATATTCTTTCTGTTTGTCATAACAGTGAAAATGAACCTATGATCATCATTTAATGACACAACAAGAAGAATTCTCAATTTCAATTGGAATGATTTAGGACTTACACACTCTTCAGTTGCTTATTACGATATTGTTAGAAATGAGCCTATCTTAATTCAAGATGAAATAAGAAAAAGAACAAATAGCATCGTGTGTTAGTCATTAGTGGAATGACATTAAAATATTTATATGAAATTGCACAAGAAAAACTTGGTAATCAATCAATATCAAATGTTATTGTTAATGTTCCAGTTGATTTTAATGATAGACAAAGTTAGCATGTAAATTAGCAGGAATTAAGAATGTTGAACTTGCTAATGAACCAATAGCTGCTGTTATTGAATACAAGAGGAACATCAAAGTTTATTAAAAAATGGAGATAGAATTGTAGTAATTGATTTTGGAAGAACATTAGATGTGTCATGTTGTAAAATAGCAAATGATAATATTATTATAGAGTCATGTGGAGGAAATCAAAATTTAGGAGGAAATAATTTTGATAAAGTATGAATGATATTATTAAAGAAAGAATAGAAGAAGATATTCCATGATATTATGAACAGAAAATAAGAATGACTCAAAAAGAAACAATAACATTCAACAAGAAATTAATTAAATTAAAGAAAGAATCAGAAAGAATTAAAATTAAATTAAGTAATAAAACTGATACTGAATTAGATTTAGAACTATTATTATCTGATGATTATGATAATAATATTATTGTTAATACGATTATTACAAGAAAAGAATTTGAAGAAGAATGTTACAAAAGAGGAATATATGAAGAATTTATTAATAAAATAAAACAAGTTACTCAAAGAAAAGGATACAAAAGAGGAAATATTAAATTAGTGATATTAAATAGTGGAATATGTAAAATACAAAGAATTAGAGAAGAAGTTGCTAAGCTATTTGATAAACAAACATTTTCTGATAATAACTTTAATCCACTTAATGGAGTTGTAAAAGGAGCTGCATATTTAGCTCAAGAAATTGCTATGTGTTATGAAGTTATATATGATATTGTTCAAACACCAATTGGAATAGAATTAGAAGGGTGAAAATTTGAAATAATTATTAAAGAGTGAGAAACACTTCCTACAAATATAATTACAAAAAGGTATTATACAACAAAACTCAATCAAACAACAATAAAAATTTAATATTTATAAAGGATTTGGTAGATATGTTAATTTATATAAAATGGAATACATTACTACAATTCGTATTGATGGAATTCCTAATGGAAAAGCTGGAGAACAAATAATTGAATTTACAATGCAAATTAACGAAAAGGGAGTGATGAATATTGGTGGTTCTGTTGTTGGAAATGATATCAAAAAAGAAGTGCATGTTAATATTGATTTATCTAAAGAAGATGATAAAATTACAAAATTAATAAAACATTTCCAAACATTTTATTAATGAATAATCTTAATTGATTTTTATTTTGATAATAAATTGATATAATGAATGAATAAAAGAGAATGAGAACTAAATAAAAAACAAATAAATAAATAATAATAGAATTTGTATTTATTATTTGTTATTCAATGGAGGTTAATCTTATCAATGAATCTTCGTCATATAATTCAACATCATATGTTTGGTTGTGGTAGAAGTAATGTTCAATGATATCTATCATATTCTTAATTACAATGTTTTTAATTTCTTTTATGATGTTAATTTCATTTTTAATTGTTTAATTAATTTAATACTTTCTATATTTATTAATTAATTTATTGAAATTACTACTGCATTTATTTTGATATCTTTTAATTTCTTTATTTTAATCATATTCTTCATTTCTTTATACTTATTTCTTTTATTCAAATATATTCCATTAATATTGTGATCTGCCACAATATTCATATCAAATAATAGATCAGTTTTATTCCTTTTATTTATTACATATATATCTGGTATTTTATGATATTATCATTCACTTTTTGATATTATTTATTTGTTCAATATCATATTGATGTCATTGTATTTGAACATTGTTTCATATGTTTATTTCTATATTAATTATTTCATATATATTTTCTTATTATTTAATATGATAATACAAATATTGTCATGTTTCTCATTTTGTGATTTCTTATGACAAATACAAGATAATAGAATGTGTTCTACTATTGATACATTGTATTTACAAAGTGGATAGTATTTTAATCTTTCATTTTTTAATATATTATCTTTTCTATACATATTGAATATTACTCAATCTTGTATTTTATTTAATTAGATAAAAGAATTCTTTTTAATATTGATGGAATTCAATACATTTATTGTAGTAGTTTTATCTATAAATTTTAATTCAATCAATATTCTAAAATATCTATTTATTTGATTTCAATTTATTGATGTATTTGTTTATCATTATTTTATTTATTTTTCATTATTATTTATTTTTATTTTCATTCATTTTTTATTATTTATTCTATTTCTATTTCTTTGATTTTATGTTTTATTATTTTTATTTATATTCATTATTCATTTATTTGAATATCATCTATCAAATATATTATTTGTTATTTCATTGTTGTATAATATTACATTACTATTCTAATTATTTCATTAATATATTTATTATTCATATTTATTATTCATTATTTCATTTATATTGACATATAGATTGTCTTTAGAATTACCAACATTAATATATTTTGTATTTATTATTTATTTTATTATCTCATTTCCATTCTATCTATTTTATCTTCAATTTTATTACTGATGTTGAATAATGAAGATATTAATTAATTCAGTACTAATTCTTGTATTATATCTTATATTAATACTTTCTTCACTATTTATTTCTTCAATCTTATTCATTATCTTTTATTCGATGATTTTATAATTAAATATATTATTAATTTCATCTGATTATCATATATTTAAATATTTATACAATTCACCTATTTCATTTATTGATATGTTTTCATTTTAAGATGATATTTGATTAATATTCTTTATTTCTTGTTTTATTTTCTTTCATTTCTTTATTCTATTTATTATTTATTTTATTGTTGTTTATTCTCATTTATTCATTATTTTGTATCATTATTCTCATTTATTCATTATATAATGCATGATTTATATTATTGAACTTATATTCATTGATTTGATAATTTGTATTTATTTGATGATAATAGAATTGATAATGAATCATAATGTAAAATTCCTCATTTTAATATATCATTTATATTCATTATATTTATATCATATGATTATATTCATCATATTTTATATATTATTTATGTTGATTCATTTTATATTAAATTATTTTAATATTTCTATTATTTATTCATGATTCATTGATTCATATGATTTATTAATATCATAAT